>NW_018128082.1:45222-59663 GCF_001952655.1 Monopterus albus | reverse complement strand
GGTACCTGGAATGTCCACTGGGTCACAGTGAGTGGTGTTGCCGAGGGACTCGTGTTTGTCCTATAAGGCGGTACGCTCCAGTGAAGGACTATACACAAACACCAGCTCCAACACACAGACCCCCCGACTGGGCCGGAAACGGACCCGACCTGTGGCACTTCAGTTTACACATGTGTATATGTTACGAACCAGACAAGTGTGTAGGAAAGGAGAGGAGCGGCCATTGGAACGTATTCACCATAACTGGAAGGAGTCATGGTCAACTAAGTAGATATTTGCGCCTACGTCTGCGAACAGAGTGTTTGTTTTTAACCATGACCCTTCATTAAAGGGTCACGGTTGCCTTATGTTAGGTGGCACAAGTCTTGTCCCAAATTCGCTCAATATCCTACTTCCAGTAACAGAGGTAATCATGGCCTCAACTGTCAAAATGCTTGCATGTGTTTCAGGAAGAAGTAGGACTCGGTGTTGCTCTAATGTGGAATTTGAACAATAATATTCTCTTCCAACCGCAAGAAGACAAATGCTAACTCTTTAGAATTACCTGCTTATTTTCTCATTAGTAATAGTTTGGAGAGCCTTGAGTGTCCATAAAGTGAAGAACACATTTCTTTGCATTCTCTCTTCATATAGGCTACAGAATCATTATTGTAACTTTAGAGGAACTGATGTTAAAAATACTGAGAGTCTGGGAACTGATTTAGAGCCGACCACTATTCGGAGCCTGCTTTTGGGTGACATCCTTAACTCCACGTTATCAGACCTGAATATTGGCTGTAATACATTCTTGGAACAAAAACAATAATTAAAATGTCCAATTTATTAGCCACAATCACATTATCCATTCTCAATAAAATGTCATTATATCTAAAAGGAAAAATGTTCTGGTTTTAAGCAGCAGTGGCCGCAACTACTGAAATACCGCTCTACAAATGCACTGCTTTTCTGTTTCTCTGTGCATGCACACAACGGAGCATTCTAGACAGGATTACTACATGTATGTAAATGTGCATGTCTGTGTATTTTGTCGTTTTCCAGTGTGGTGAAGGTTCTGCTCGAAGCCGGTGCCGACCCAAATGCCGGAGATGACTTCAGCAACGTCTATGACACCTCACGGGAGAAAGGCATCCACTCACTGGAAGGTAAAAAAAAACAAAACACACACACTTTCTGACTATGTGTGTGTGTTCTTTATGCATGTGCTTGTGTGTGTGGTTGCTGTGTTAAACGTATGACTTGTAATCATAGGACCAGATATAATTTGCATAAAGATTTGCATATATGTACGTTTCATTTTGTGCATATTTTTTTATTTTATATGTTCTGTGGCAAGAAGTGTGTGTTTTATTTGTTTTTCTCCTGAGCTGCGCACACAGTGACACAAACACACTGACAGCAAGGCACAGGCGCACACACATACACGCACACACACACACACACACACACACCAGTTTGCGTTGGGTTTCTGCAGACATATTTATATGGGATATGTATATTGCAGACATTTATATGGCTGTCAGGTTTGGGTCCACGTGGGGCTGGCGTAGCGTGGGGAAGTGTTTCCCAGACGCACGCTGATGGATGGGCTAGGGGCCCCTGTGCGACGCTTTATTGGGTTAGCTATGATTATCCCGCCCTGTCTCTCTCTCACACACACATACACACACTGCAGAGAGAGACTGTCAGAAAGAGAGAAAAAGTGTGGGATAGATGAATGGAGGGAGGGAAAGACTGATTAAGCAGGGAAGAAGCAAAAGAGGGAAGCAGCAGGAGAAAGCAAGGGGAAGGAAAGAAGGTAGGGAGCAGCGGTGGATAGAGCGAGAGAGAGGTTACAGATGGAGAAGGAAGATGATTTGGATGTTTGGAGGGGTGATAGAGGGAGGGAGCGATTGAAGGAAGTGGGTGGGTTGATGAGGGAGGGAGAGGAAGTCAGGAAATGGATGAGACAAAGTTATTGGGATAGAGGAGGGTGCAAGTGATGAAAGGAAGTGATGGATACCAAGGAGGCGGAAAAATAAAAACGGATGATGAAGGAGTGGTACGAGATGAGCGCTCTTATGACGAAGACAAGTAAAGAGAGAATGATAGACTATCTCTATTATTAGTAAGGAGCACAGCAAAGGAGCCCCTAAAACACAACTCACATTATTCCTATCATGTCGGACAGTTGAGCTTAAATCTGTGAAAATGAACAACTCTTCAAAATCTGGAAACAGGAAAGACAATTTTGTAGTCTGCTCCGTTTTCATTGTCACACTTCCCAGAGCTTTACCACTGACTGAAAAGAGTTTAAATAAAGTGATTCTGGGTTCAGAGGCTTGTTCTTTTACATTTGAAGGTTTTTGTTAATTCATCACTATGATGTTCTTCAGCCTCAGGAAGCATGTTGTTTACTTTTTAGACAGGAGTCATACCTGTAGTCTTTTCTTTCCATCTATGAGGGCTAATATATTTTCTTCATATTGAATCCAAACTTATTAAAAGAACCTGCTTTTTGTTCATTATGTGTCAGACATCAAGAAATTTGAACTTGTATGTAAAAAAAACAGCAACACCTTTTTCCCCCAGTGGGTGTCCAGAAGCTGTCAGACTTTTTCTAATGTCTCTCTTCGCCTGTTTCTTCCCGTCCTGCCCTGCAGTCCTGGTTTCTAGAGAGGACAAATTCAGCAGCAGGCTCAGCAGCAGGGCTGATTTCCGTGGTTGCACAGCGCTTCACTACGCCACACTGGCTGATGACCCACACACCGTTCACATGCTGCTGGAGGCTGGTACGTTACACCCCATCCCATCATACCCCACTTTAGAGTCAACGAGGGACCTCTGAGGGTGTAGGTATCAGCACATAGACTTAAAGGAATTAAATGTGTAGCTGTTCCTGTGCACATTTTGCAGCCCTGCAGGTTTACATCTTGGTGGTTTGAGCTGATTGGACCAAAATTTGCCTCTTTTTTTTTTCCAAACTGAATAATGAAAATATTTAGCCTAAGTATGAAAGTGGGATTCTTAGCTTTCTATTGCTCACATTCATGTTCCTCATTGAGGGACTCCGTCCTAACCAGCTATAATCGAGACAAAGGGAGAATGAGGACGGAGGAGTTTTTCGCCTCCTGCTTAGATGAACCAAATCCATCACTTATGAAGGAAAACTGCTGTCAGTCTCAACTAAACCAGTCTGGCAGTCATATTTTCTGCTGGAAGGGAGTCTCAGTGGTCTAACAGAATGCTTTTATGTTGTTAGGCTTGGTCAGTTTATGTTTAATAGACAGTTACTTTTCTCATTTTTGCCAAAGAGGCAATGTGTGAAGGCTCAAATGTTTGTTGCTTGACGCATCAGTGATCATGGTAGAAAGTTATGAAATAGGTCAAGGAGAACATGCTTTTGATGCCATTTATAGTCCTTCTTATTTTCACTCATACGTTTTACCTGTGAGGTATAGAAATAAAGTTAGAGCCTGTTCCCTCCTGAACCAGTTTTCTGGCATTTTGACTTGGCATCACACTTACAACCTCTGATGAGTCTTCATTTATTTATTTATTGCACTTAGATATTTAAAATGTAGTTATTGTTCTTCCTTTATGGGATAACATTCTTTATATTGTGAAAATCAAGTGGAAAAAGCAACCTGGTCAATTTAGTGCAGGTGCAGGTAACACTGGAGCGCCTGATCATTTTGAAGGAGGACAACTGCACACAGACTTTCTCTTTCCTCTTTTATTTCATTGACATCTTCTAAAAACTTTCCAAAATATTGGGTTTGAGTTTTTAGAAGATGTCAGCGCAACAAAGACGAGAAGAGAAAAGTCCGCGTGCGGTCCTCCTTCAAATAATTAATTTGTGGAAGGAAATTAATTTAACAATGCCACTTGTTCATTTTAAGAAACAAATGATCAATTCCTGCACCAAAATGACACAGCTTTTTAACCCTCACTGATGATGTCCAGAAGTAATTGGCTCTCATTCTGCCTTTGGAGCTTTAGGCTGTATCATCTCCATCGACTTTAAAAAGCTTCCCATGTATCATCATCTTAAAGCTCCCACCCCCGAGTCATATAAACAGTATTACAGAGCTCAGTGGAAACTGATCATTTGTTCATAGCCCCTCTCCATTCACCCCCATTACACTCGCACCTGTCGTTGACTCAGCTCCACCAGCTCTCACACACACACATTCACAGACCCTGGGGGCAGAGTACCCCCCTCCGTTTCCAGGCGAGCAGCTCTTAAACAGGCTAGGCCTAGTTAAACTGTGACCTCCCCACTGAACACACCCTCAGGGCACCTCCACAATCACAGGATGTGTGCGCCTCTTGATGTGTGTCAGAGCATGTTTGTATTTGTGCATCCATTTCATTCATTACATAAAATATTCATGTATTCATGTACGCTCTGTGTGCGCCTTTTTGAATCTTAACTTGGGTGACATTTGTAGTTGCTGCTTTGTACGACTAATGGGTTTTTAATCTAAAAGTACTCAGTTTTTTGGATCAACCATCACTACACACACACACAAGCTAGTATTAATGTCGTGTTTATGGTTATGATGGATGATGCATCCCAAGCCGTGTCTGCCCGTCTCTCCCGTCTCACCCCCGCGTCTGTAAGAACTCTGTATGCTTAAACAAATCACTTCGTCTAACTTGATCAAATGTTCTGCAGATGCATTTTTGAATTAAAAAGGTAAGAAATTTCACAAAGCAGGGACATTTGTTTTAAGACAATCAGATTAAGACGGGGTTGGTAGTTGCTCGGCCTTTAGTAGGTTGGCGCCACCATCACAGCCAATAACAGTCATGACGTCACACTCTCAACCACAAACACTTTGGTGTCCGTGTGCATGTGTGATTTTGTGTGAATAGGTGCATAATTAAAGACTTTTATACAGATTTTTAATGCGTGTTTGATTATTCCCGACAAAGCTTGTGTTGTTTCTGCTGTCTTTGTCTTGAATCCATTTCCTCTTTCTAGCCTCCAATCCATCTTTGTTTACATCATAACAAAAAAATCTTATAAAGTGCCACAGCTTCAGGACATCTATGTGGACTTGGGTGTGTGTGTGTCCTCGTTCCTTCATGTATGTGCACCTTGAGTGGGTTTAGGACCTGTGTGTGTGTATGTGCGTGTGTGTCCTACACCTTGTTATTTCCCCAGTGTTTGTATGCGTCCATGTTACTCTGGTAGCTGCAGCTTTGCTCTTTTGGCCTTAGCTGGCCCTCGAGTCGCATCTCCATCCATCACCATCTCCAGACCCACCCTCAGGGTTCTCCTCGCCCCTCAGTCCCTCGCCCTACCTGCGGAGGCTCTCTAGTTTCTCCCCGGGCTCCACATCGGGCCCGTGACCAGGGGCACTCGGTAATGGACGACTCTGTAGGTGGTAGGAGGCCAGAAGAGACACACATGCTCACAGATGCACACAATACTGATCCACATACGCACAAAGAGCAGCAGGGGCTCCCTCCCACCAGCTGCAGTGAAAGAGAGGGAGGAGGAAATAGGACAGAGGAGGGGACTGCTAATAGGCATAACTAAAGCACTCCTAATGAAGGGATCCTGTGTATGCAAGTGTGTGTGTGTATGTGTGTGTGAATGTTCTTCTGGGGTGTGTGAGTGTCGTTAGTGTTGATCCTGTTATAAAGTGCTATGGCCCAGAGGGTTGGCCTGATATTAAAGCCCTAAATGATGCTATTTATTATGTCCAGTGTGTGTGTAGGTACTTTATTGCTTTTCTCCTTCATGTTTTTGGTGGTGGGGGTGGGGGTTGGTGGTGTATTGTTGTCAGGATCGATAGCTTGTGAGCAGGTCACAAAATTTAGGAGTTTATCGATAATCATCCCAGTGATTATTAGTTTCCGCGGTCGGAGCTCGGAGCGGTAGGAACAACCAGCACCTGTATTGATTAGATGCAGTTTTTTTCCCTGAGTGCAGCTTAACCAGAAAAACTACAAATACTGTAGGTATTCGGGTTCTTAGTGCACAGTTCACCACACACGTCCTAATGGCACTAATGTACTGTAATGTACCACAGTTTTAGCAAAATAAAAACACGGCCCTGACCCAGTTTAAATTGGTTTAAACACATCCTCGAGGAGCGTTGTCACTTGTAACTTGTCAGTGATTTATTTTAATCATCTTAGGTTCTTTTAACAGAGGTTTCCATGTATGTCCTGCTGCCCAACCATCACAATGAAACATTTAATGTCACCTTAATGAGTTTGCACTATTTTTCCTACATTTCCTTGTGTCTTCCGTTACATTAAGGCATCAGACCAGGTCACCAAACAGTGGCGTTCATCGCTGGGAAGAGGCAAACAGTAGTATAAGGACGAGGAATATAAGATGTTTTTTTTTATTTAAGGAAATAATTCAAACATCTCGAATATTAAATGGCTCAACTTTCCCTAAATAAATTAGTCTGACAAATCTTTGCTTGTAAAATCAAGAAACTGATGAAAGAATTAGTAATGAAGAGAACAAGTGTGATGACACAATCATTGCCAGCTTTCACCCTGACAAAGCTTTTAAACTGAAAAGTGTTGGTGTCAGCAATGAAATATTTAAGGCTTTTTTTGTTATACTCTGGAATCAGAGGTTCTTGGACCTTCCCTTCTTTGTGTTTGCTAAGGTGCAGAGAGTGTGACGACATGGGAATCTTTTGATACTTGGTACAATGAACACATTTACCAGTACTGAGGATGTATAACCAAGCCTTAGCCTGGAAGAAGACATGCTGGCTGTTGACCTAGGCTGCACATTTGTGTGTGCATCAGTAGCAGAGCGGGAGGGGCAGAGGGTGCAACCGGCCCAATCTGCCTGACTGAACTCTCATTTTTGTTGTTTAGTTGAATGTTTTGGATAAAGTGTGTTTGTGGCTAAATAAAAAGTCACCACCAGTACTCCCTCATCCCTTCAAGCAATGATAAGGTCCCAGTGAAAGTCCTCACCCCCCTCTACAATGATCCCTCAGCTCTGCCCCTGGCGTGGATAATCCCTCATATAACCAGCATGTTAATTTTGTCTTTGGTTTAGCTGACGTGATAGAAACATTCACTTGTTCCTGGGTGGAGAGTGGCTGCACCGGTCAGGGCAGAAGGCACCGCTAACTGCCCACCGCTGCCCAGCCCTGGCACACTCCGCACATGCTGTGACATTATTTTTCTTCTTCATTTATTAACTCTTTAGTCTGTTTAACAAAATGTTTCCCCTGCTGTGTAGTAGTGTGTGTGTGTGTGTGCATCAGTGGCCCCTGACCTGCAGCAACCTGCAGCATTTACAGATCGTATAATAGTCCAGGGTGCTGGTGTGCGGGTGTAGAGGTCAAAGTGTGCGTTATTGGCACGAGTTGGAGATATGAAACCCCCTGCAGCGTCATTGCTCGGCCCTCCTGCTTCACTGCAGTGACCCCTGAAACCATGCGACCTCTCACCCCGAGCCTCACCCTCCATTGACGTTTTGACCCTCCTGCTGAGGTGAATTCTCAAAACAAAAAGAAATTTTCCTAAAAACAGACTGCTGTCTTCTGTTGTTAGCTGCAGTCATTTTGTGTTGCTGCAAGTGATTGACTTTATTTATTTGTGTGTTTGTGTTGACTTGCATACAGGTGCCAACCCCCTGCAGACCAATGGTTTGGGGCACACAGCACGGGCCTACGCTAAGGAGGGAGAAGTGAACACTGTACTGCAGGAGTGGGAGGGCAAGGTATGACACATTCATACAGACACACACACTAATTCTGTTGTTGCTTCCATATAGTGTGCAAGCAATTAAAACAACATTAGTTTCCATGCACACAAATGTTTGGATTCTGTAATTGTTTCCTGTGGCTTGGCCTGAGTGACTTGGCACAATTCACTCAGCAGAGGTCTGTATCATTTACTTGCTGTCGTGCACACAGACACACACTCCTCAGGAGGTCTGTGTCAGTCTGGTGACTGAGTGACAGGTGCTATAGAGTAGTAGAGATGTAAAGGCTGGTGGAGGTTAACTGGGGTTAAAAACCTGCAGAAGAAGAACGCTGGGTTATCAGTGTTATATAAAGCACTTATCATCATCATCACAGACTAGATGGAATCTGGAGTTTGGTGACAGTATTGTGATACGCTGCAGCTTTAAAGTTAGTTTCTCTATTCTTAAAGGTTCTTTTATTCACACCGTGCATTTAGTGCCACTGTGTAACCACAAATTGATACATTCTGCAAAACCGGTACCTGAAAAATTATCAGGATAAAAATGAGTTGAAATTATTTATTAATTTATTGAAGACGTTTCAGTCGGGGTGCCTTTCTCAGCAAATAATAAGTGTCTTCAATCACATTACTGATTTCTTATGTGTAAATATTAATTGAAAGTATGATCTACAGAGTATTTTCACATTACTGACATTGAAATATTTGGTCTAAAATGTATTAATAAAATACTGTGTTTACTAGCGATGTAAAAGTATTTGTAATTTAGTGATATCACTACAGAATGATCTCCCGATACTGTCGTAGGACTGTGACAGTATCTACCAGGCTATTAGGCTACATATGGTTATTTCTCTAGTATAACTGCATTCAGGTTGCAGAATTGGAAACTGACCAGATGATTCATTGTGAACTTTTACATCTGTTGTGTGGCAGCATTTCAGTTTTCACTTTTCGAGAAATGACATGGGCAGAAAGGAAACTGATTAACACATAATTTGTAAATACTCCCGGACGAAGGCAATATCCGCCCTGTTTAGGACTGAGACCTTCCTGGGAGAAACAGTTGGAGGATGACCGCGTGCTACATTTTAACAGAGATGAGCAAACAATCCAGACATACATATGCAATTCATGCCACTTAGTAACCACCCTTAAGTCTTTTCTCTTGAAAAGATAGACCACGATCTTTGAAAAATACTTCCGGCAGAGCACAAATCTCACATTTATGTGGCTTGTATTGCTTATTCTAATGGTCTCCCAGATAGGTGACATTTTTCTGCTTAAAATGTGATTTAACTTGGGTGAGTTAGGGTTATGGCGGCCCTGAAGTTTCATGGGTTCTTAACTGAACAATCCTCCAGAAAGAGCTGACGGAGAGGACTCCTCGCCCCTCAGCTCACAGGTGTGTAGCAGTAGAAGTGCAGTTTTCTTAAAGAAAACTTAAATAAAGTTATCTGTAGTTATCTACCAACTTGACAGCAGGCAGGCGCTAAGCAAGACAGAGAGAGAGAATAAAACAGCCCGTCTCCACTGCAGGGTGAAAACCTGGAGTCTGAGGAGACAAAGAGGAGAGGATGAATGAGTCGTGGGGTGACTGTGAGAAAGAAAGACTGAGGAGGTGAGAGAAAAGCCATGGGCGAAGACAGAGAGAAGAAGAGCAGTGGAAAGACATCAAATCAGCAGAAGAAAGGAAATGGGCGTCGAAGAAACAGGCAAATGCAGATGGAGAGGTGGAGTGTGTTGTAGAGGAGGAGGACAGGAAACAGAAGGCTGCTGGGAAATGGAAAGAAAGTAAGGTGGTAGGGAATAGAGAGAGAGTTACAGGAGGAAAGATCCATTTTAAGGCTCATTCTACAGCTTTTAAAAGATTCTGCATAATCCAACAAAAAGATGTTTTGTATTTATCACCTGGTTTTGTTTTCAAAATGTCATTTTTGATGTCCAACAAAAATGATGCATCAACACTCAGTCCTGTCTGCACTGGAGTAGTGCTTACAGGTGTTCAGTCATAACCTCTAGATTGTAGCTTTGCACCACTGACTGCTGGGTTGAACACATAAATCAAACCTAACCTGTCTTGGGATTGCCTCAGAGCATGTTTTGCCACTAGTGAGGAGGAGTTGCTAATAAAAGTGAGCATGTGATGATAACATGATAGAGGAATAAGGAGAGGCACTCCTTCTCTCCTTTTAGATGACCTCCTGCTTTGTCCCTTCTATCCCTCCGCCTTCCCCTAAATGTCTCCCTTCTCTTCCTGATCCACTCACTGTCTCATCTGTTCTTGGTACCTAGTTCCAGGAGGCACAGGCCCGACGGGAGGCGGAGGAGAGGAGGAGGTTCCCTCTGGAGAGGAGGCTGAAGGAACACATCATTGGCCAGGAGGGGGCCATCAACATTGTGGCCTCAGGTAAACACACATAACGCACTATAGATGCAGCTATACCACACAGCACAAATATAACAAGTGCACATAAATACAGCCATTAAAACAGTAGTCTTGTCTTCCTGCTCTTTGTTTCCGGACAGCATCTTTGTCATGATCTCTCTCTCTCTTTCTCCTCAGTGTGTTTCTGTCTCGCGCTGCCCTCCTCTGCCTCTGTCCTGCTCTCCTCCCTGCCCTCCAGCGGTAGGCGGGCTGAGACAGACTGGTGGAGGCTGTAATTGGTTAATTGTGATGAATGAGCTGTCTGTCAGGCATACACAGGTGCTGTGTGCATGTGCGTGTGTTTGTGTGTGACAGCTGAAGAGGCCAGGCTTGGAGCCGCCAGTTAACACGATTACAGAGAGAGGAGATATTCTACAGACACTCCCCTCCTCCCGTTCTCTCTCCCTCTGTGTTTTTCCCCATTTGGTTTTCTCTCCTGTGTTTCTCCTTCCATCTTTATCTCTTTACCCCCTTCGATCTCCATCACACCCACTCTGTTCTTCACCCTTCTGTCCTTTCCTACTTGCACTTTGTGGCCTCAGTGTACCCCACAAATCATAGTTCCTCCACGCTGTGCCATCTACTGTATTTCTCTTTCTTTAAACACACAGAGTCAGGGATGGACAGGGGAAAGGCAAAGTGGTGGAGGCAGGAAGAAAAGAACAAATGAGACAAGGGGAAAGGAAATTGAGGCAACAGAAGACAAAAAAAAAAGAAGAGACCGCAACTGTGATGGGAGAAGAAAGAGAGGTAGCAGAGAACCGGGAAGCTGGGAGCATTGACGGAAAGACAAAGAGAAGCAGTGTAATGCAGGGAGGATGAGTTAGAGCACAATAACACAGCAGACAGTAAAGAGCTGATATTACACCAGACATCCACGGAGGCCATGTATTGATCCGCAGATGAGAGAGCAATAGTGTGTGTGTGTGTGTGTTTTCAGATGGAGGTTTCAGCAGTGAAGAAAGAAGCTGTGTGTTATTTTTATGGTCTTGGACATTTTTCTGTTTAGATTTGTGAAAATAATCAACTCCCTCCCAAAGCTAGAAGCAGACATTTTAATCTGCGATGTGTTAGTGAGAGCAAATACTGCAGAGTTTATAACCGACAGGAGAACAACTTGGGCCTCTGTACGTCAAAGAACTAGAGAGAACAGTACATTTGGAAATAAAAACTACAGAGCTGTTGTTTTAAACCAGAACACGATGCATATTTGACCAGCAGTAGTAGCACGTGTCATTGTAGAGGACGGAGAGAAGAGGATCATGGGACTTGCAGTCTTTGGAGGGTGATGAATGATTGTTGTTATCATGGCAAATTGTCCTGAAAGCCATAGAAGACATTGCCACTGTGATAAAAGAACAGCTTATTGATCTTTGAGAAGCATTGTAGTGTATATATCACACAGTGAGGGAGAGAGTAAGAGAATGTGGGATATTGAGCGCCGCATTCACACACTTATTTGAATGAGGGGCATGCAAGGTGCTGCGTTGGCCAGTCACGAACATTCACACACCCTGGTGGATAACTTTGTTATCCCGTTTCTCCCTTTTATCTCAAAGTTACCACTGAAACATGACACAGACGCTGCCGTGAGAACTTTCCAGAGTACTTAAATCCGGTCTGAGTATTACACAGAGGTGGGGAGTAAGCCACACATGTGCAAGTCACAAGTAAGTCTCAAGTCTTAACCTTCAAGTCTCAAGCAAGTCCAAAATTAGTGTGGTGAGAGTCAAGCAAGTCACAAATCAAGTCATACAAGACAAGATGATCTGATAATATTATTGGTATATCATGTATTTACAGTAAGTGAAACATTCAGACCTCCTCTGACTATTAATTGTGCACGGGTAGGCTATAAAGTAACCCTAAGCTATTAAATGAAAAAGACGTGCCTTTCATGGCTATTAGAAACTGTTCTCTTTGCGTAATCAACCCAAAGTCTAACAGCTTCAACTCAACATTAGCTTTCCAGCTAACGTTTGAGCAGCCAATAAGTTAGCTAACGCTAGCTGCTGATCTGCCTTGTTTTGGTTGTCTGCACTAAAATCACCAAATTATCTTTCAAAACCAAAATGTAACGTTATGTTAATCAAGTCCTCAAATTTGCGATGACTTGAGTCAAGTCATGTGACATCTGGTATTATGAACTACTGTTCTGGGTTGGTTTCTAATAAACTTACATTTATAAACACATAAATCTGTTCCTCCACCCATTTCTATCGTACAGTATGTGAGCTGAGCAGGAATCAGCCATACTCAGCCAAGGAGAGGAAGCAGAGACAGAGATGAGGAGATAGGCCCGGAAAGAGAGGAAGAGTTAGATCAGGAGTTACGGCAAATGAGAAACTGATGTAGAGATAAAAAAAGAAAAAGTGTTACTTACTGTAGGAGCAGATTATGTTACTGCAAAGACAAGTCATACACTGTATTACAGTATGTTTTTACTATGTAAGATCTCATTGATGAAATTCTATCTAGAGGACGGCAACATACAATTATTTTAATTATCACTTAATCGGTCAGTTGTTCTAATTATTAATTGTTCAGGCTATAAAATCTCAGAAATGCAAAATGCTCATGACAGCGGCGTCCTGCTGGTTGAGTGGTGCAGACACACACACACACACACACGGCTGCAGTGGTCTCAGTTCGATTCCAGTCAGGAAACATTGTTGCATGTCATCACCCCCTATATGTCATGCAGTAGGTCTGTGCAAAAAGGAGGGTTTGGTATATATGCTGATGAACTGATTGTTGCGGTAAAATGTTACAGACCAAAAATTTGTTAAAAAAAAGTATTTACATTTGGTGTGTTGTCATGCTTCCTGTTTCTACCTGAACTCCTCATGATAAACATTTGGCCTGCAACAAGAGACACATACACTAACACAGAGTAGTGATACACCAACTCCACAAACACACACAGGAAGGAGGTTAGATTGATCCAGGTTTAGCTCTCAAGGCTAAGAGTTATTGAAGAGAATCATCCCTCTGTAATCATGTTAGAGCCAACCAGACCTGCCCAGTACACACTGCTCTGAGCGTGTGTGTGTGTGTGAGTGCATACATGTGAGGCAGAGCGAGCTTTCATTTGTTTTGTCTCCTCCTTTTCCTTGTTGTTGTCAAGGACCTCTGAGAAATGTCAATGTGCCCTTCTGTCAAAGTCAGTCTCAATCAGTGAAAACACAGAAGGTTACGCTGTCATTCACACAGCCATTGATAAAGCAGATGGAGCTTTGGAGCCCCTCTTGTCACTGTTCATCTCTGCAGCCATCTCTGACACACTCGTTTGTTTCTCTACCTCGTCCTCCATCTTCTTATCTCCATCACTCCTCTCTTTTTCCTCTCTTCATCTCCTTCGACATCCTTACTCCTCTTTCCTTATCTTTATTCTCTCTCTCTCTCTCTCTACCTCCCTCAGTCCGCCTCTGCCAAGCATCTGTTCTTTATGATTATCAGCTATTAGTAGCTGCTTTAACACTCAGATTCCATTCTGTCGTTTAGTATTTTAGCTGCAATACGTTACACGCACAGATTTATAGCTACAGCAGGCTGATCGGTCTGGGTCTGAACGAGACTTGGGCTTATACGGCTGAATCTCTCCATCGTATCCTGACACATAGTGACTTCTCAGAGCAACCTGGGGGAAGCAACAGTGTTGGCTGTGTGTGATGCCTGAGCTCATTTACATATACTTGAATATTAGTAAATCCTGGAATTCACAATGAAGAGCAAAGACTGTACATGTTTTCAGAGGGTTATTGGTTTAAATAATTTATTTATAGAAAAACTTTGGTAGACTATGTTTTTCCACAGAGTGTTTTCTATAAATTTAAACATCTCTGCGGAAGATCTTTAAATTTACAATCCAGAGTTAAAGCTGACAAGTAGAAGCCAAACACAGACATGTGGGAGAGAGGGTGACCAGAGACCAGAGTACAGTACAGTTAAAGCTACATGTATTCTTACACAGGTTACACTTAGTTGCTCTTGAGTTAGGTTTGAACCCAGGACCTGGGGTCAAATGCCACAGTGCCACTGATTTGCTTCAGTCCTGTATGCGACTGCGTGTCTGGTTTTGGCCTCGGCCTCTCAACAGGTCCAGATTTGGATGCGTTTGTGCTGGCGTCTGCTTCTTTGTCGAGTTGCTGAAGCCACAGCCAAATGGACTCTTTGCTCCCCCCCAATCCAACTCATCATCTTGTCTTTGTGTATGTGTGTGAGTGTGGTTGCTGGGGTGAGGGCAGGGGTGGGTCGGCACTTCTCCTTAAGCAAGCCTGTGTGTGTGTGAGTGTGTGTGTGTGTGTGTGGGTGTGTGTGTGTGTGTGGGTGT
>NW_018128082.1:33109-45019 GCF_001952655.1 Monopterus albus | reverse complement strand
GGGAGGTGGGTCGCCACTCTTCCTCAAGCAAGCCTGTGTGTGTGTGTGTGTGTGTGTGTGTGTGTGTGTGTGTGTGTGTGTGAGGCTGCAATCCATGCTAAACTGATTTTGCCATGGCCGCGCCAGGGAGGCTAACAAAATTACTGCTGGCTAATGGCCCCACTGATTTGGGGGGGTGGGGGACGACATCATGGGCAGCTTTGTGGAGGTCTCTCATCTTGCTCTGTTTTCTCTCTCCTTTCTGCTTTTTTTCAAACAAATGTCTCCGACCTCTTTCTCATCCCTGCTCTAACACTCTTTTATCATAGTTTCTGGGATACCTGCCACCCTCAGGTCAGTTCTGTGAAGCTTAGATTACCAACAAAGGCAACAAATGCAAATGACAGAAATAATAGCATCCCTTTCTTTCTCCCTCTCTCTGTCTGCACCATCTAGCCATCAGGAGGAAGGAAAATGGCTGGTACGATGAAGAGCATCCTCTTGTATTCCTCTTCCTTGGCTCATCAGGAATCGGTAAATCACTCTCATTTTTCACACCACTTTCTTTTTTGATGTGATCTCATGAATTGATGGTAAAAAAAAATTGTCCCCAGTTTCCTCAAAGTCACTGCCAAAATAAACAGAACACTGGAGTAAGTAAAGCTTCTGAAGTGCATTGAATGGACACAGAGTATATTTTCTTGTGCCAAGCTATTAAACTCAAAAGAAGCCGAATACACAAGGCTACAAAAATACATCACATTTGTAAAACTGGATAACCTCTACATAGTATTTGGTAAATTAGTTTCATAATTTGTGAATTAAAATAAGATTTAGACTTGCATTTTTGACAGTTTATCGACTTGATTAATTGCAGGATTTTTGACTTTAAGATAATAACAGGCTGCACTGATCAAATCAAGACAAAACACTAAGGCATTTAAGAAGCTCTACTGAATACTGTGCCTGCTTGATGGACCTGCTGTGTTATTCCTCCAGCTGGTCATTTAAGAGGCTGGCTAACATTGATGTTTACAAGCTAGCTCACTAATTTAGCTAACTTGTTTGCTATTAGCCGGTTAGCTAACATTACCCTGATATAGTGCAAAAGCATTTGAATTGTCCAGTATTTTGGTTTTTATTTTCTAATATCATATACTGTATGTCATTAACTGTACTTTGTATGTTATATTAATTAGCAACATGCTTAAACACTATACTAAAACAGTGAACATGGTTAGCATAATACCAGTTAACATGTTAGCATTGTCACTGCATACTGATTTTAGCATGTAGCTCAAATCTGCCTAAGTACAGGCAGAGATTAATATGTTTAATTCATATTTATTTAATGGTTGCATGCAGTTTAATGTGATATAGGCAGTTGTTATGAACAGTTGCTATAAATCTTTTCAATGCCACAACTTGTCCTACTGTGGTACAGCTTGCTAGTGTCACCAAATGTGGCCCTGCCAACAAAGGCTCAGTCGGCCCAGTTGTTTCTCAGTCTGATTCCTTCAGGGGATAAGGAAGTTAGTCAATCAGTGGGACATCAGAAAAGCTTAGATGTTCTCATGCAGCAGAAAGAAGAGAAGAGGTTTGTGCGTGTCTGTGTTAGAGTGAAGGCAACAGGAAGACAGAGAGATATTATGGGCCAGATAGATGGCTAAAAAAGAGGGAGATGGTGAAATGACAGGCCAGGGAGATAGATGAAGGAGAGATGGTGTTCATATTCTCTGTTGCCTTCAGCGACGAACAGTGGCCATGAGACACCAGTATTAAACACAACAACAAGACACACACACACACACACATCCAGTCATGATACCCATATGCATACCAAACACAAGACATCAATATCATATATGAGCATTTATATGCAGAATATTTTACCGACAAACATAATACGAGCTCCTGGGTATGATTGAAAGGTTTGTAGGGGGAGGCACTGGGGATTTAGGCCAGTACTTAAAGATGGAGAGAGATCGTCTCTGTTCCTGACTTCCTGAAATCTCTGCATACTGATGTACTCCATAAAAGGGCAGGGATCGGTTTTATATTAAAAACAAAGTAATTAAATAGGGGCAGTGGTTGCTTGAAATGGAACACTTAAATAGCATCTCTGTTTTGTCTGATCGCTTTGATGCCTGGTGCCACAGGAAAGACAGAGCTGGCCAAACAGGTGGCTCGCTACATGCACAAGGACATTAAAAAGGTATGTGATGTAGCGTCTCACACACGCACACCCTTACATACACACCTGTGTTTCAGACAGTAAGTAGAAAACAGGTCTTCTCATAGATGTAGTACAAAGCACAGACAGGTGTTGGTACCCTTCTACTTTTTTCTGAATTAAGTTGAAACTGAGAAATAGATTTAGCTTTTTATACAACATATTGTTTTAAATAGCACAACAAATAAAAATGGCCTGGGCAAATACTGGGACCTTTAACCTAAGAAAACTGGGCACTGAGCATCACCTGATTAATACCATCCCTACAGTCAAACATGGTGGTGGCAGCATCAAGTTGTGGGCATGTTTTTGTGGGACTGGGAGACCAGTCAAGATAGAGTAAAGGATGGAGGCAGGAAAATATAGAGCAATTCTGAATGAGAACCTTGTCCCGAGTCCTCAGGATCTCAGGATGGGGCCAAGGTTTGCATTTCAACAGGACAGTAACCTGAAGCACACTGCCAAGAAAACACAGGAGTGGCTTCAGGAATGTCCCGGAATGACTCAGCCACAGTCCAGACCTGAACCTATCTCTTGTGAGACATGAAAATGGTTGTGGACTGACACTCCCCATCCAACCTGGCTGACCTTGGACAATTCCAAGATCAATGGAAGAACTTTCGAAAAGGTGCCAAGCTTGTAGCTTCATTCCCAAGACAACTTGGGGCTGTCGTTGTTACCAAACAGTGCTTTTAACCAAGTACTAAGTGAAGGGTCTGAGTACTTTATGTAAACGGGATATTACAGTCTTTCCATGCTGACTGTAACTGAGCCGCTTCCAGTTTCTTCCACTTTCATTCAGAAAGCCATGTATGGTGGAACTGGACACTGGTATACCTGGGTGTTTGAGGTCAGCTTGTATCTGATTGGAACTTTTTACACTATTTGAACTGTCCTTAATCTGGGGTCCGTTTTCCTCTCCAGGGAGGTTGGCTTTGGTCATGTGTCTTAAACATCTTAATCACAGGAGCAACAAGCTGCTTGAAGATGTTCTTGTAGGGACAACACAGCATTGTTTCAGTGAGGTGTAAGGGTGCTGACACTTTCAACCAGGTCTATATTAGACATTTAATTTAGTGGGTCTTCCTGCCTTGAAGAACTGACAGAGAATTCAATTTGTGTTGGTTTCCATGGTAACTATTAGTGGCAAATGCTCACTCAGCCCAGTGCAATATAGAAATGCGCCCTGATATGGTACCATGGACACACTATAGGAACTGGATAGCAGACTCAAAGCTGTCATGCCTCTCGGGGAGGTTAATCTCTCATGTGATTGCAGGGCTTCATCCGCATGGACATGTCTGAGTTCCAGGAAAAACACGAGGTAAGATGCTTCAGCACACTGCACAAACGTTACCAGTGTTTCATTGTTTCTAAAGCTTGAGCTACACATACTGTGTTGAGTAAGTCACTGTAACAGAAGTTCATTTATTTCAAATGGGAGCACATCTGTTACACTTGCATCACTCTGCTGCAGATTCATGGCAATGATGCATTGGATTAATTCTGTTTGGTTTCATAATGGATGCATAAACCAAAATTAATGTTGTTTTTGCTCCGTTTTGCCCTTCTCTGTGAAGCTTTGGTGATGAATATGTTTAATCTGTAAATCAGAGTTGCATTTGGTTATGACATTCAAGAACCACGTTTAATCATTTCACCTCTGTATTTTTATATACTGTCAGCTTTTTTGTGAATGTCTGCAGCAAAGAAAAGAAAAAGTACCGCTAAAGTGTGATCCTGGTAAAACACATCTGCCCTGTATATTACATTACTGTGGCCTCCTCTCCCAGGTGGCAAAGTTCATCGGCTCCCCGCCGGGTTATGTGGGACATGAAGAAGGGGGTCAGCTGACCAAGTTGTTGAAGGCGTGTCCCAATGCCGTCGTCCTGTTTGATGAAGTGGATAAGGCCCACCCTGATGTTCTTACCATCATGCTGCAGCTCTTCGATGAGGTGTGTGTACAAACAAGAACACACAGCTACTGTACCTTTGTAAACTTAACATTGACTCTGTGCTTCGGTTTGATAAAACATTTGTAACTCTCTAATTGCTGCCGTTCCTCTCTCAGGGTCGTCTCACAGACGGCAAGGGGAAGACCATCGAATGTAAGGACGCCATCTTCATCATGACGTCCAATGTAGCAAGTGAGGAAATTGCCCAGCATGCATTGCAGCTCCGCAAGGAAGCTGAGGAGGTCAGCCGCAGAAAGCTGTCGGACAACTTCGGTGAGATAAACACCGACATGTTTACATTAAAATGCAAACACAAATGCTGAGGGTGTAGTTTAAAATGCCCGTGATGATTAAATGATGAATGGCTAATTCATTTTGTCATATAACTTAAATTAATAGTCTTAACTGTGACAGGCTTATCACAGTGTCTAGCTAAATCATTGGGATCAGCATTTTATGATTCAGATTTAATGATTTGGCACTGTACTCCTCAGATAACCAGATGTAAAATGAATAAAAAGTGAAAGTAATACTAATGTTGTGCTTTTCCCAGAGGATGTACAGAAAAGTGATGACATCGAAATCTCCCGACAGTTTAAAGAGTCTGTGATTCGACCAATCCTGAAGGTAAATGCCACTTTGTTTACAAATGTTTTATTAAGCTGAAGTTGGCCTCATAGGCCAGGCCTGAAGTTGTCAGTGGTAATTCTTTTGTTCCTCCACAGGCTCATTTCCGGAGAGACGAGTTTCTGGGTCGGATCAATGAAATTGTCTATTTCTTGCCGTTCTGTCACTCCGAGCTGCTGCAGCTGGTCAGTAAAGAGCTCAACTTCTGGGCCAAGAAGGTACGAAACAGGAAAAGCCAGCAGTCTCACAACACCCTACATGTAGAACACGGGTGTCTTCCAGCAGGACCAGAGGGCCTCAGCCACTTGGCCGTGCAGCCGCTGAGCTGTGCTGGATTGTTCGCAGATCAATATTATGTGCCGCTGCTTCTCACTATAATGCGATTACAGTGTTAACATGTGGAGCCTTCATCAATATTTAATTATTAATATTATAGCTGGTATCCTGACAGCCAACATGGGCCCTGACTCCATTTGTCCACTCCTGAGTCCATTTGTCTTTTGAAAGTTGCTGTGAGTGTGTGTGTATGCGTTCTCGTGTTTGTTTATGTTTGCTGTCTTGTAACAACTTGTCTCTGTCTGTATGTGGCAGTGCAGCCTCCAGCAGGACCATCATCATTACAGAATCCTCACAAGCTGTTTGTCACTCACTTATATTGAATGAAATGTTTAGTAATATTATCTTTGTGTTAACATGGAATTTGTAATATAGAATCTCGGCGTTTATATCTCTGGAGGAAAACGCTGCGTCTTATTTATTGAATGGAGTGTTAATGTGAGGAGCTAAATGAGCAGCTCTGATCACTGCTATTGACTGGTGTTTGATTAAAACACATTAAGGGCCTGTTGATTAGCGCCGGCAGACATGTTGGTTGACAGGATCTTCTCTCTGCTGTTGCATGTGTCTCTTTCTCTCCATCTCATTACTCCATTCTATCCATCTCTATCTGATATCCTTATACACTGAAGGTCTCACCCTCCTCTTTTTTTGTCCAACTTTTTCCCCACCCCTGTCATCAGGCTAAGCAGCGCCATGACATCACTCTCCAGTGGGATCACCCAGTGCTGGACCTGTTAGCGGGCGGGTATAACATGCATTATGGAGCACGCTCCATCAAACACGAGGTATGCAGACACTGTAGCTGTAAATGTCATGTTTGTGGTCATTCTAACTTCCAGATCATATAATATAGTGAAACTTGCCTTGTTTGACCGTTAGGGATGTAACGATATTTGTAACTTCACGATTTCTTGATAAGGTTGTGGGACTTTTACAGCGTCCAACCTGATGTTACATATGGTTGTTTCGCTAGTAGAACTGAGTTAGATTGGAGATCAGTTAGCACGGATTTGCCTAGGGCATAGTAAAACACTGTTCTACTGTGAGCATGACCAGTTTTGTTCACAAGATCCAGCTACTGCAATAATAGGTTTTATTTTATATCATGAAAAGACTGCTACTGACAGCTTTTATATACAGTATACAAAACACTGCTGCTTTATTGTTTAGTAAAGGGCTTTTTTCATATATTTTCATTTTTAATATTCTGACACATATCGTATTGTAGGCTTTTTATCGTGGCAATATGACACTGTGAGTTTCGGGTATCGTTACATCCCTACCGACTGTGTAACTACTTTTTGTGGTACTGTTACTGCATCACTAGCATCACTAGATCTCAGCAGTGATTGTGGTGAGTAAAATGTTACATGACTCATAGAAGCTATTAAAGACTCGTTATTATGACATTTGTTAAATGTCAGAAAGTCATGAGCCTGCCAAGGATCAACAGTCTGATTGTTGTTGATGTGTCAGTTATCAAATGTTTTGTCAGTTATAGATAAATAGATACTTCGTCTGATGCATAATTGATCATGGAACAGCCTCTAATCAGCAGAACAGTGCATAGAAAATTCCAGTACCAACAGCTATAGAAGGCAGACGATGGGTTCAACAGCTCAAACATCTAACCAGTCCAATATGCTGATAAAGTTACAAAATTGCACTCACACTAACCTGGTCATTGATCCTTTAGGTTGAGCGTCGGGTCGTCAACCAGTTAGCCGCAGCGTACGAGCAGGAGCTGCTGCTCAAAGGCTGCACCCTGCGTCTCTCTGTAGGCCAGGAGGAGCAGAGCGCGCCCAGTCTGCGCCTCGAGGTAGTGGGAGAGGACAGTTCGTCGAGAACGTTGGAGATCCGTTCACCACTCGACCCTGAAGACTAACAAACAAACAACCCAAAAAGAGGAGTACAGAGGATCTATACAGATATGTATGTACCCAGTGTCATCATCATCATCCTCCATAGTACCCAGTGTCATCATCATCATCCTCCTCCTCCATATCAGGAGAATGGATGGTTCTTCACAGTTATTCCCAATAAAAGTACCTCTGATCAACACACTGTCATTGCCCCTGTTTCAGTGCACACACACTCAGTAATTCATGCCAACTTCAACACCATATGCAGTATAGCATCAGGCAGCAGTGCACTGGAAACAGCAAATGAAGTCATCCTACCAGAGCTGTGCACGGTCTCATAAGTTACAAAGATTAAGCGCAGGGTACATTAACTGTGTTGCAGGTGTGGTGGTAGAAGCAGCAGTGTGCAGCTACATCGTATTAGCTGAAAGAAAAGCTTTGCTGCATTATGTTCATAGTAGCCAACTGTTTGTCCACGTAGCTGTTGCACACTGTTCATGTTAAAGTGCAGAACACTGAAAACAGCCAAACTAGTTTTTATTAATATGTGAGTTAGTGACATATGTCACATTGAAAGGATGAATAGCAGCTTGGGGATTGTTAATGCACAGGGATGAAGCATGGTAAAAGAGGTAAAATAAAAACTGAGGATTGATCCTAAATGTGTAACAAGCAGTACAACTTTTTAACACTGAAATACTACATTTCAGTTCTGCCAGTAGCATTAAAAACAAACGGCCACTCTGAGTGTCTCCATTTGCTGTGAAGGACCAAAGAGAGCCTGACGTCTCCTCCATGTCGCCTGTCACTTCACTTTAACATGTTTCGCTCATGGAGAAATGTATATAAACACAACCTGCTTATCCACTCTGTTTTAGTAAAGAGTGTGTTCACTGAAAATGAGTAGAATCAATTTGAATTATGGGTAAAACAACTGGCTTGTGAATTGTTTCTGTTGTCGTATGCTCATGTAAAGAAGTCTCATCGGTCACGACAGTACGGTGTGCGTCTGTCTGCTACTGAGAGAAATTTAGTCATAAAGAAATAATATTCAGTGTTGTATGATAAATGTTCTAACAGTGTGCTGACAAGGTGCCGAGTCTAGTCGAGCAGCATTTTTCATTCCTGTATCCCTGCCCCCGCCGTGTAAATAAAGTCATCACAACTAAAAGGGAATTCCTCTGTTTTTTGTTCTGTTTGTGGTGCACTGACACTGCTGATGGATGGACAGATTTGTGTGTGTGAGACCAGTGCCTGGGTGGGAATTCTGCAACAATAACGCTTGTCTACCTTGTGAAACAACAGGACAGAGGAATTTCCTTGGAATTCTGCTCTGTGTGGGGGTCTGTGTTGGATGCTGGGAGGGAACGCAGCGCGGTAAATGCCACAGAAATGTAGCAAGCATTTCTCTCTCTCTCTCTCACACACACACACACACACACACACCCTACAGGAATGTCCCCTATAGGGAAGAATTAGCACGCTGGAATAAAGAACACATTTACTCTTACTGTGCTCCACCTGGACCCCAACAACACTAACACAGCTCAGTTTCTTCACAGTTGTCTCATGGGAGGAGGAGGAAGTGTCTCTGTAGTGTCTAGAAATCATCCCCTGTTGCTCTGTTTTGTAAAACACTGCAATTATCTTCTATATGGCTGAAACAATTAGTCAATTAGATGAGTAAAGAAAATCAAAGCCCAGATTTTCTTCTAACTAGACTTTTCTAAAATGTTATGCAAAATATTAGACATCTGCCAAAACAGTTTCACATATCAATTATATCAGAACTTTAAATCTCCATTATTTGTATAGTTTTAATAATGGAAATCAACAAGGGTTTCTCCATTCAACTCATCAGTCTAGGCTTATTTAATGTTTAGTAGATCTTCAAAAGGTTGCCTGATCATTAGTTGTTCTTTCTGGGACCTAAAAAGCCATTTTCCTCTCAAATACATATGAATGTAAAAGTGTTCTGTGGTTGTATTACTTGTATCACTGTAAATAATGGTCATGTACTTGATGTGAAGCCGAGAGTGGGGTAAGCTTGTCATGCCTACAGCGAAAGGAGCAACAGACCGGCGGACGTTTTAAAAGCAGGAATCTTGAAGTGGCTGCATCTGAACAGTAGATCAGGTTTTGCTATGATACCTCAAGGCTTTCCCCCATCTCTTATATAGCTTAAACATATCTACATTTTATGGTTTTAGGAAGTCGAGCTGGTGCGAGTGTGTGCGTGTGTGTATCCATTTACCCTTCCCGAGGAGGAAAACAAGAATAAGAGGAGAAGGAGAAGAGGCTCTTAGTCTGTCCATCAGGCTATTTCTGAATGCTGCCATTTCTCTGATTAGATTATGGAGAAACAGAAACCTGGCCCTCCATCGTCCTAACCTCCCTCTATCTTACTGCATTTTGCTCGCTCCCCCATCTGTACATCCACCCTCTCCCTCTTCCCCCCAGTCCTCTACCTTTTCTCTCCGTCTATCCTTCTTCCTCTGCTGTCCATCCATCTCTGTCCTGATGTCTCCCTCCCAACCTTCTGCTGGTTTTACAAATGGAGGAGAGTTCAAGGTGCAAGTGAGAAGCAAAACAGACAAGAGAACACGAGGGTGAAAGGTCAAACAAGAGAGAAACGGGATACACACATATACGTTTGATTAGTACAAAAAGACAGTATTAGAGACTACTATACTTTTTGACATTCTTTCCTTTGCAGGCGAGCGGATCTGCTCCATGGGCTCCAGCTGGCGCAGTGGTGCATACAGATAAATTAGATCAAGACATTTTGATTAAGAAGGGTGATGCTACTTGGCCCCGAGATTTTCTGAGTTGGTTAGCTTATGGTAATTTGATTAAAACATTTTTTTTCTTTTTGTACCATATTAGCACATTGCCAACTAAAAAAAATTAAAGCCTGACTCTGTGACACAGGGCCACAAGACGAAGTGCACAACCAGCCTTAGCTGATGTTGCACTTTAGTTGTGCAAATGTCTCTAAACAAACTAAGTAACCAAATTAGAGAAACCACGTGGGGGATTAAAGTGTGGATGTGTCCACGGTCTGAGGACAAATGGAAACCTTTAATGCATGTCATTCCCTAGCTTATGTTGTGCCATTTATCTCCTCTGTTAGCTACACTATTAGCTGTCCGATAAAGCCTTAAAATGCACAGAAATGATTTACAAATGGCCAAGTCCATCTGACATGCAGCACCTTCTGGGGCTGGGTCCGAGTTGGTCAGAAGTCTGGATGACTTTGCAGAGTAAAACAGCTGTTTCTACATCAATCCAGGTAGCAGCAGCAGCCAGGTGAAGGTGGTGAATGATGGAGGACTACTAGAGGTTCTCCCATTATCATATCTGTCCCCACTCTTAACAGGGGATTTTCATCCATGTCCCTCTGCGCTCCTCTCACCTCTCTGCATCCTTCCCTCTCTCTTCCTCTCATTGTACTCCCCCCAGGAAAGCGATCGATTTCACCTCCATTACCTCAGTCCACTCAGCTCTCGGTTTAAAGATGCTCCTCATTCATGCAGCTGCAAAGCAGCACAGCTATCACAGACTGCACTAGAATTTTATTATCAATGTTTGTTAAAAAGAGACTCGGCTCTTTGTGTTTGCGCATGGAGTTAAGTGGGGGTGGCTTTGCTGTGGTTCGGGGATGTTCTGGTGGGCGAGGGTGCACACGCACACCGGATACCGTACGGTTATAGCAAGGCAATCACGTGACAGTCCCCTGGGAAAATTAGCATAAAAGACAAATAAAGGATCCCACCGAAAACACACCGGTCTGTCCTCCTTTCTTTTGCAGAAGAGCAACAAATCCATTTCGCCTAATTCGAACCTTGCTCAGGGACAGCTCGCGTGGCAGATTGCAGCCTAATTAGTTTAGAGCGAATTTAATTCAATTAACTTTCCACAGCTCCGCGCGCCCCGCCGCTGGGCTGCTTTCAGAGCGCGGGGCCAGAGCTCGAGATCTAATTAGCGTGTTTGGAGAAGCTCTCCTGCGCGCGGCCATCCCTCGCTGCTCCAGCTGTGCTGTGCGTGTGTATGTGTGTGTTGTGGTCTCCCGGGACCTGGTTTTTATCCTAAAAAGCTTCTTTTTAAAGTAACATGCCGTTATCTATTAGGGTAATACAGGTCTGGTGCCGCAGCGGAGTGATGTATGCAGCATGTGAATAACCGCAGCTGCTGTGCGTCATTTTCTGGCTGATGAATGCTCGTTGAATTGACATTAGAGTGGACTTAAATTAGGATGAGTGCCATTTAATGAGTGAAAATTAATGGTTCTACATTTGAGGCACTTTTGACAAAACGTCAGCCTGATGAGCCTCCGTGTCTCACTGGACAGTGTGGGATTATTCGGTTTGGTTAAATTTGTGATACAATCTCAGTAGAATTTGTGGATTTGTTGACAACACCTTCACTAATGAAACTCGTTAAACTGCATTCAAGCGAATATAATGTTCCGTGGTTTGTAGGTCCCGGTGAGGACAGATTATTGTGGCCATATACTGAATTGCACGTGTCAGCATTTTACTTCTAAAGTTCAATCACACTGAGCCTCAAAAAGTGAAGCAATACAATGAGATATATAAGTTGAACAAGCATAATTATCTCAGACTTTCTCAGGAAATGTTCTGACATTTTAAGGATGTTTATACCTTCTCTTCAGTGTTATAAATATAGCCAAAATTACATCTCTGGAAAAAAAAGATGACTTTTACTGTCCAGGCTCGTGTAGAACTCCACCTGAGCCTGTGTATCAACGCTACCTGACTCCTACAGCGCGGGACTGTTCCTGTCTCCAGCTCCGTTAGATGCGCGCCGTCATCTCGAGCCAGAGAATCACGGTACATTCGGGTAAATGGGGATTGAAACGCGGGGACAGGCGCACAGACGAGACCCCCCCCCC
>NW_018128082.1:28721-33077 GCF_001952655.1 Monopterus albus | reverse complement strand
ACCCTCTCTCATCCATCACCGGGCAAATCAAATGCACACCGCCAGCCATTGCTGCTGTAAAGACGCAGGCCGATGTTAACGCCGGGATCCGTGATTTTTGATTTTATTTTATGCGCAATCAAATCCAGCTCCGAGGGAAGAGGATCTTAAGAGGGGCGATGACACGACACATTTCAGTGACACTGCTGGTAGAGAGCTGTGTGTGATAACACACTGGCTTTGATACAGTCAGCAGAGTTGAAGTTGTAAGGAATAAAAAAGAAGCATAAGGCCTAATAAATCCTATTAATATTTTGCGCGCAACCAATACGCGCACAGGCTCCAATTAAACCAGGATTGGCGGACTTGTGTTTGCTATCTAACCCCTGGCTGTAGGTCTTATAATTCAATATAACAAAATGTCCAAACAATTTTAAGAATGAAGCAATGGAGGCGCGCAAATAATTGTAATATTCAATCAATATGAATTTATACAATAATGTTAAGATATAAAAGTCATATAATCAAAAATTGTCTAAACATAATATACATTAAACACATTTTAATTTATAAGTAAATCATTTGACTAGATATGAATATTTCCTAAAATGCGGAGGGTAAAGACTGCATAAATCTTTACCACATCTAAAGGGCAGTGCCACCAGTAGACTCGTTAGGCCTGGTTGGTTTGGTTGGTTTGGTTTGTGACCCTGGCTGCAGCAGCTGCACAGCAGCCATCAGCGTGTGTGTGCGCGTACCCTACGTGTCAGTGACACCGACTTCAATTAACTCTTAATAGAAGTAACAGTGTGTAATCTCCGCAATTAGGTGTGCATTTAACTTCGCTTTACAAAGCTCGAACTGTGAATCAGTGGCTGCCTCAGTCTGAAGCAGGAAAACGGCTTTCGACACATATGACGTGTTCTTCTTTGAGCTGCCAGGCGCTGTCTCTCTGACTGACAGCTTCACTTGGAGTCCACACCAGCACCGCGTGTCACGGGACAGATACCGGCCTGGGCCTCCCGCGTGGCTTTTCTTCAGACGCTGTCCAATCCTTTACTCATCCCTTATCCAAGACCATCCAGCCATCTATCACACAGAGACTCCCCCCAGCAGCACCCTGACGCGCACATCCTATACTGCTTGCTTCGTTAAGGCCAATTCACCTGCAGCCCTGCAGATCTCCAGTCGCTGTCCACATGACGGGAAATATGTGATCGGAGCGGGAACAAGTGTTAGGAATTAAATTAGGGTTTCTCCACAGATCGTGCCCTCTTGCAGAAAAGACGATTAATGGGCTCTGAATTTAAGAACCAGTGCAGTTTGGTTTCCCCTGGTAAAATACATTTTGTGATCACAGCGCAAAAAAAAAACAACACGAGGAAGCGCCTCAGCAAAATTATTTTGATATTGGCTTTGCGTTCTGCAGGTTTCCCCAATCAAACCAGTTAATATAAGGTTTATTTATCAATTGTTTTTTATTATGGACGGGGGTCAGTATACGGGGCGCTTGACGTTTGAGCAAAGAGCCTAAATTCAAGACAAACTGCATCAAAACACAGACGATTAATTATAATACGGGGATTAGAATTATTCTTCATAGCTGTTGTGTTAGGCCTGTAAATGTTTCCTGTTCCCATGTGTGTAGTTTCTGGTTTAATCGCTTAACTTTCCCAGTTATTGCCTCGAGTTACTATAACCTAATGTTTTAATATTCCACAATGTTGCTTTGTACTCAGAATGATGGCTGAAAAGGGCGAATCGATCCATTCATATTAACCATAACTCTGATTAGAAAGGGGCTGTGCTAAAATTTCCCTAATGGGCCTATAATCCCTATAGCCGGAGTCCCTCTCTCAGGGGCCCTCAGGAGCCTCTATGGGACCATTGTGTCCCGTCTGTTGACTCAGACGTCATGAATGCCAAAGCTCCCCGTTACTGTTTCCGTCAAATCGTCCCATGAATGTAAAAGTCCAAAGTTAAAGCCTCCGCAGAGGAGAAGTCTCCCCCTGAGCTGGAGCACTGTGAAGCGGATTAGCAGCCTGGAAGAGATCGGTTCCCTCTTTGAAGGGATTAAAGTTTAAATGCTTAAAAAAGAGGTAGAGCTAGGGTCGCTCTTGGCTGCTCTTTTTAGGAGGCAGCTCCGGCCTGGAGAGAGTTTTACTCTGAAACAGTTTAAGTTTCTCGGTAAACTCACCTATGAACCCTATACGGGACGAGGACACACAGCCACAAAGCCATGGGAGCAGCAAAGTTATATGAGGGACGTTGCAGATTTTTATGTTTAGTCCCTTTTGTTGCACTGAATGAGCTTTGGAACTTTGTGGCAGATATTATTAGTAAAATAGGACAAAACGGTTTCTATTGTGCTCTTGTCTGAAATACGTTTCACTGCCGCAGTCTGGAGTCTGTCACCATGACCTGTAGACTGTTTTATACCACGTGGTGTCTTTAAGTCCTGGGCCTAAAGCTTCAAAACTTTGATGTACAGATTACTTTCTTAAATAATTAGATATTATTAGAAGTATAACAAGACACCAGGTCAGAAGTAAAAGCTTAGAACTACATTCAGAGCTATACCATGAAGTCAAAGTTACTAGTCAGCCTCTATAGCTGGAGCCTGTATGATAACAGCCTATGAGAACGTGCAGGTTGCGTAGCCCCGTGACAGTACGTGGCCTCGGAGTCGGACACGACGCCCCCCCCCACACCAGCTCTTACCATACACACAATAAACGCTTTAAACAAATCTTATTATTAAAACTTAACCATTAACCCCCCATACACGCATGCGCTTGCGTGTATGGTAGGTTAATGACATTAAGGAGCATCATTATGCAGCCTCTACTCCCGCACAGATAAGAGCGCGTGCCTTACGCGCAGTTTACGCGCGCGCACAAGAGCCAAACCTAATTAATGTCTCGCGTCCAAGTGCAACATTTGGTTTTTGGATCCTATTATTTGGTGACATTTAACCACTTATAAAAAGCCTGTCGGTTTCATGAACAGAGAGTGAAATGCAACGAGCAGCAGCCATCATGTTGTTAAACAGCACCAGATTTGGAAACGGCATGGAGCGTGCGTCTGTCTGTATCAAGCCCCCTCCCTGTTTCTCTCTATGTGTGTGTGTGTTGGGGGCCATGTGGGATATGACTTATCACATTGTATGACACCGAACAATAAACTTAAACCAATTTATGAAGCGTCAATGCGTTTATGGTTAGGCTGTCGTGGTTGCTCAGATGTCTCCGCAGCCACTTCCCTCTCCAGTCCTATACATCAAACTGGTGACATCTCCGTAAAAGTGATCGGAATCAAATCAAAGCTTTTAATCTCGGCAATCACCGTCACATCTGGACGTTTCCCCCCACATAAAGACTTCTGTGGCTGAGCTGCAGTTGTTTTCATGAGCCGTTTGAGGGGGCAGTGAAACGATACTGGCCGGTTATAGAGCAGCACCTGCTCCTGAGATGCATTTTAGTCACATGCAGATTAATTATTATGTGCAGTTATGGCCCTAGTTGTATATCTTTTACGATTATATATCAATAGTAGCCCAGTGCAAAATAATTACACAGTAGACTATCTCAGTATCCCACCTTTTCTGCGTGTATGGTTACTGTGGATGCATCCAATATCGGACAGTTTTAAAACACAAACCAACCGCATTTTGCTTATAACGGTGCATTAATATTCTGGAGTTTAGACCCTAACAGTCTCAGTAAATCCAAGTCTTTTGTCTGAGTGCAAATATAGAGTGAAAACCATAAATAACACAAGCAAACAAACAAAAAGGTTGTGCTGGTTGTTTGCCTAGACAAGCGTTTAGTGTCTGTACTGGGCCAGACTTAGTTCTTGGCTCATTGGTTTGAGTTATAGTTCAGTATTTCTTTAAAATAGTGGCGTAGAAGAGAACTAAGGTAGGGGATGCAAACACTGCGCCGACAAGCACATGTCTTGGCTGAAAATTGTCCTCAAGGTTCGACTGGGACCCGATTAATCTAATAATAAACGCAAATTAGAGTTATGGGTCACTAAAATGTGGTATTTTAAACACTGACGCATGATTCCGGTCATATTTTTGCTCAGAGGTAAGACTGGACTCACCGAATTTAGATACGTCCGATAAAGGAAGCTCCGATTTTATACCGGTTTTAAATGAAGAGACCCCGGATTATTTAACTCTGACACCTGCGAGCGCGTGGGCGGTGCAGTGAGCGGCGGGAGGGGGCCGTCCGTGTGCACGCTCATCCACTGGTGGCATTGTCATGGAAACTAGACCACCGCCTCGCTATTGTCTCGCGCTCTGCCAAGTTTATTATAAGCAGCGCGCGAGGCGCAGCGCCCTGTCAAACGGAGCGCGAGGGCAGAGCGAAC
>NW_018128082.1:27172-28223 GCF_001952655.1 Monopterus albus | reverse complement strand
AAAACTAGACCCCCGCCTCGCTATTGTCTCGCGCTCTGCCAAGTTTATTATAAGCAGCGCGCGAGGCGCAGCGCCCTGTCAAACGGAGCGCGAGCGCAGAGCGAACTGCAGGAGGGAAAGTGAAGAGACGGAGGCAGAGGGAGGAACCCAGGAGAAAGTGAAGCAGGAGGGTGAAACCGTAGAGAGAAAAGGGAAAACGTCTGGATTATTTACCGTGAAAAACCAAAAACAGCCGCGTGGGAGTGAGATATAAGCCGCACAGCTGTCAGGAGTTTGGGAGAGTCGAACCAACGACGTCCTTGGAGACGCTGGAGAGACAAACCGACAGTGAACAGAATTCAGTGTAGCTCCTAAAGTAAAATCCAGCTCCAGACACGCCCGAAGACTCTGACTCTGAGTTCACCTCAGCGTGTTTGCAGACCGGTGTTTGCACCGGCTGACCTCCATGTACAAGATGGATTACTCCTACCTGAACTCCTATGACTCCTGCATGGCGGCCATGGAAGCGTCGGCCTACGCGGACTTCAGCTCCTGCAGCCAGGCCAGCTCCTTTCAGTACAACCCGATCCGGAGCGGCCCCTTCTCCAACCCGGGCTGCACTCCGCTCAGCACGGCCAGCTGCACCCTGGGCGCCCTGCGGGAGCACCAGCCCACACCTTACTCCTCAGGTACAGGAACCTCTTGTATTAAGGTCCGAAGGGCAACAGTATGGTAATGAAAGGTCACAGGACGAGAGATTGTCCATCGGGATAAGAATTATGCTTTAAACAAGCTGCAGGCTACACCTTGGCGGAGCTGCTCCTATTAATATAAAAGAAGCAGCAAAAAAATAAAAATAAATAAAAAAAAAAGGAAATGCTTCAACTCTGTTTCGTTATAAATGATTTAACCATCTTAGGCCTAAACAGTTTTACACGGGCTTTTTATTAATACACTTAAAACTGATTTATAATTGTATCATTGCAAAAGCTCATTTATGAAAGGAAACGTTTCCAATCGTAAACCGTGTAAAACGAAGTTTATGTAGAAAAGCTAAGAGATTTTTAAAGGT
>NW_018128082.1:15850-27090 GCF_001952655.1 Monopterus albus | reverse complement strand
TTTTAAATTTTAACACATTTTAAGATTTGGAGATCGATAAGCATTTTATTCGTTTTCTGTTCTTAACACAGGAATTCTGCTCCTCTGACTGAGGTCCTGTGGATTTTACACACAAACTGCTGCTTTATATACATTTAATGAAAGTGTACATTAAAGTACATTTTCATTAAATGTTCATTGAAGTAAACATGACGACGGTTGGATTTTATCACAAAAACATTTTATAAATTCGCCAAATAAACAACCTAATTATACCGGATTAAGACTAATTACGTTAAATAATCGGGCTAAATGTTTTTCCCCACAGTTTATTACAAAGGGCCAACAACTCCCAGTACCCATTATAATACATGTGTTTCACCTAAATATAAATATTCATTAAAATGGTAATTTAAAACAAGTGACCATCTGAGAATGGATTACAGCCGAATGATGCCTTTTAACCATTTGCTATAAATTTGGCCTTGTTAGTCCTTCAGCGTATATGTCTTTTTTTAAACTTAATTATTTGGTCATATCTTTCTTACTCAGTTGTCAGATTGATCCAGAAAACAATCACAGCATCAATCAATTAATCCGCTTCAAACAAACCAATAAACACCGTATCGCTTGTTGTTCGGCATAAGCCGTTTGATAATAAGATGAGTACCGTGTATTAAATTGTCAGACACGACAGATTTCCCGAAGACATCTTTTAAAAGGTTGTTCCATTTCATTTTAAAATCCAACCACAGAAGGTGGCTCCTGCTTTGTTTACGCACGGCCTCTCCGCGCTCCCGTGGCTCAGCCGTTTTTAAACGCCAGTCGGTCCAGGTTTACGTAAACCACTAAACTAATACAGCTTTCCCCTCTCAGTCCCTTACAAGTTTTTCTCGGACCCTTCCGGCCTGAACGAGAAGAGGAAGCAGCGGCGCATCAGGACCACCTTCACCAGCTCCCAGCTGAAGGAGCTGGAGCGAGTCTTCGCTGAGACGCACTACCCAGACATTTACACCCGAGAGGAGCTGGCACTGAAGATAGACCTGACCGAGGCCCGGGTACAGGTGAGAGGAACTTCAGCTTGCTAAACCTGACCAAACACCAGAGTCATTATTAGCTTCTCCGGACCAAAATATTAGTTAAAATTGATTCATGTTACAGTTAGGGACCGTTTATCTGAGTGTGTATCTATAAGCAAACATTAGTTGTACCTCTGGCTGTGTTTAACAGGTGTGGTTTCAGAACAGGCGTGCCAAGTTCCGTAAGCAGGAGCGTGCAGCCAATGCCAAAGCCAACAACTCTGGTGGCACCACAGGCAGCACCACCAGCAGCAGCTCTGGTGGGAAGAAGGGCGGAGAGCCGAGATCTTCCTCAGATGATGATGAGTCTAAAGAGTCCACCTGCAGCCCCACACCTGACAGCACGGCCTCCCTGCCGGGCTCAGCCAACGGGAACTTGGGCAGCCCTGCCAGCCTGAGCCCCAGCCCAGCTCCTGCCAACAGCGTCTACGCTAACACCTCCAGTTCTCCGGTTCTCCAGGGTCTGAAGCCGCCCAGCTGGTCCAGCCTGGGGCCGACCAACCCGGCTGTTGCCCAGCCCGCTGCCCAGACTCAGGAGATTCTGAAGGCCTGGCAGCCGGCGGACAGTATGACTGGGCCCTTTGCCGGAGTCCTGTCCTCCTTCCATAGAAAACCCAACCCCACCATCAAGACGAACCTGTTCTGAAGCACAGAGGAGGAGAAACTGACAGACAGACATTATGTGGTCCACTGGAACCTCCAGGAGTTTCTAGCTTTTGTTAAGAGTGTCAAGACTTGCCCATATTAACGCTGAACTCACTGGTGTAGTCTGCTGTAGTGCAGTGATGCCCTCAGTTCTTCTCTAACAAACTATCCTATCAAACTGATTCAAAACACATAATGAAATCAAAAGTCTGGTCCCTATCTCACTCCCAAAAGATTATGCAACTGTGCCCATTATAGCTGAAAAACGTAGCCTGGACATGGACAGTTTCCTTCCTGCAGTGGCTTTAACTCCACAGTCATACCCACTGATCAGTGCTGCTCACACAGCTTGTCCACCAGACGTCACTCTTCGTCAGATGAAGTGTTGTTTGCTCTATCTAATGACTAAACCCTTCACACTGTCATATGTGTCCAGCTAAGTTTCATACAGACTTCTGAGTCATACACATCTGATATACATACACCTGTTGTGCATGAAGCCACAGCAGCAGCTCTGATGAGCGCTGCAGTCAAGTACGAGCTTAAAGCAGAATTCTAAACATCACGCTCAAATCTCTGCTGGGGAAAACAAACTTGAACCCTCAAGCACAACTTCGTCTAAGCCCCCTGACACACAGATCCCCACCAGAAGGAACAGGGTGCCCTAAAGCTCTCTTTGCCAAGCATTGCAGGGCACCCCACAATCCAATTAGAGCAGCCGGATCCAGACCAGACAATTCTTCCCCTCCTTCGTATTTACGGTATTAAGTCCTGACTCCCACATCCTCAGTGTGCCCCTCCAGGCTTTATGGTCCTATCCATTCACACTCTCTGCCCCATCATGCCTTTCTCTATCAAACAGTGGGTACTTTGTTAAAATTTAGCAAAGGAGAGAGACAGAATTCTAAGCGTTTGTGCCTGTTTTTAGCTCACATCTACTGCAGTTTACTGCCCTGAGAGGTGGAGAGCTGCAATTATACACAGAGCAGAGTGTTGGTCTAATTATAACTGAGTGTTATAATTCATTATTATAATTTCCAAGTTTTGCCACTGACTGAAGAGATTTTGGATGATTCTCCTGCTGGATAGAGGGAAATGGGTGAGTTTGTTCTGCAACCAGTGCTATGAACTACTGCAGACTGAGAACTCACCACTCACTCCAACTCCTTAATCAGTTTTTCAGCCCAGGTTCATTAAATCTCCCAGGGTAGACAAATACGAGACGATCTATCAGAGACGCACGATGCAAGCTGGTCAGATAAAGTGGCAATATACTGAGAGAAGGAGTTTTCTACTGTACGTCCAGGAACACCCTCATTTTGTTCCCGTTGCATTTTCCTGCAAAGAAGAGAGATTTTTTTGGGAGCGTTTCCTCCAGAAATCTACTCAAAAACAGGAAAAAAATACATATTTATTAATACTTTTTATTATGTCTGTGAGAAACCCACGCATTTCTTTGTAAAGCTCCATGAAAATTTTGTGTGTAAATTCTGTAATTAGTATTATAAATATTAGGTAGCCTTTTGTTTCTGTCTCACAATGCGTTACAGATTTATTTCACTGCAGAGCATCTGTCTCACAGACCAACATGTCCACGGAAACTATGACCACAGACGCTCTAGTGAATGAGAAGTTATAGCACTACTCTGAATATTCTAATAAATCTACATTATGGAAACACTACCTGATGAGTTTTACGATCTGGTTTCTTGTGTGTGACAAAATGAGAGTGTTGTGTCTTATGTACAAAATCAGACTCAAAGCTGTTTTCATCAACACTGAGATGTGAGCTCCTGCAATCAATAAAAACGTAAATGCCTGTCACTAATTTTCATTTTACCGTACAGTCTTTCCTTTTCCCCATACTGAGGCAGATCCACGGCTCACAGACCAAAACTGTTTCATCCTTGCAGCTTTTCGTGTAGACAACAAAAACCATGACATAGTGAATCTGTAAAATAAGGAAAGATATTAAGTTTTAATGGAAAAAAAACATGGTTGAACAAGTTACATTAATTTAACATAACCAAAAGAGAAGACTACATGAAGGAACAAGATAAAATGGAGTGTGTCAGCGGAAACAACAACAACAGCAAGTCTCTTTTTCAGTCATGCACACATCACTGAGAACACTGAAAGGCCAAAAAGGCTTACAAAGACATTAAACCCATGTGAACGGCAGATCCACAATATTATCATTTGACTGTTAAAAGATTAGACATATTTTACAACACATGACAAGTGAGTAGCTTGAGTCGCAGATTCTGTGTGAGCAACGTAATTCAACTGTGTGTTTAGGTCACCAAGAAAATTAGGTGTGTGAACATGGAGTCTTTCTTTCCAACAAGAATAAAGCTGCTACAATCACATCCTTAATAACACTATCATATTTAGTCCCACTCAGGCAACAGCACAGTCATTCAGTCTAGATTTCTACTTTTGAGGCCTTCTGATAATATGGCAAAACTATTTTGACATATTTTAGTAGCCAGGGCAGACATGTCATGTGCTTAAGTAGAGAAATCTTTGCTGTGGTCCACCCTGATGAAGGAAAGGTGTCCGTCTTTCAAAACAATAATAAACTGGCTTTTCGGTTCCACTTCTAGTCTCACAGGCAAATGAGGAGGATTTAAGATAAGAACAAATAAAGGCAGTATGAACAGTTAACTCAGATTTTAGCTGCGTAAAAACAATATATAAACAAACCGCTGGCTAGACAGTAGAACTTATTTCACTAGACATGACTTGGTTGTGTCTTCTCTACTGATGAGGTTTAAGGAGTGGCAGCACCACCTGCTGGGTGCATCAGTACACAAGTGCCCTCACACCGGCAGCGTTTCTACTGCGAGATGTGACACTGTCTCCCATGTGCACACAATGTGCCATGATCCTAAAACTAGGCCACATGTCTAGTAATGAAACAAAGGACCAAATATAATCAGACAAAAGTCTAACTATGAGTAAAAAATAAAATGTGTTGGTGACAAATGGTTTGGTTAAGAAAACGACAACACGATGGCTTAGTAAATCTTCAGTAGAGAATTCATCATATAATCTACTTAGCTATCTAGCTAAGTTAACCCATTCCCTGAACACTGCTCCATTTACAGTGTTTCAAATGAACTCGGTAAAAGAAGTGACATGAAGCCAAACCTGGATCATATGATGCTAAACCAAGATGGATGCTCCTCTGTAAACTGAATGAGAAATGAAAATCTTTAAAGTGAGATTTCACTTAGGTGCAGCATTTATCACCTCATGAGAACCTCTGATGTTACTGCCTCATCTACTTGATTCCAATCAAGACAGTGCCAAGAAACACTGTGCAGCATGCGTCAGCTTACGTGTAAGGAAACTTACAGGTTTATGAAAATAAATTAACTTAGAATATAATAATGGAACTCGCTTGCCACAGAAAAAAAGTTGAAATTTAAATGATGTGTGTAAATCACACACCAGGGGCAGCTGATGCCACGTTGATGCTGCTCCAAGGTGAAATATGCACTTTCAGCTCTAACAGCTGGTTTGGTTGGTTTGTTCCATATTCCCTTTATCATGGAAAAACATAAAACCATAAATACACGCAGAGATACCGAGACAGTAAATTCCACCATTTCAATTAAAGTGGCCCAAACATGATCACAGAAGCAAAGCAAAAACAAATTTTAAAAGGCAGTCTGACACTCCCAGTTCTTCTCCTGCCTCCACTTCCTGTCCAGCTCCATTACAGAAGGGTGATGGTGGCTTGACATTATCTCAGGTGCTCTCTAACAATTACCACAGTTTCCCTAATGGGAGCTCTGACTCTCAGAAGAACATGGGAGTTTTCCCAAAAAAAAAAAAAAAAGTTTCAACTGAGGGGGCAAAACACGGGCAGTGTGCTTTCAAAGCTAAAAGCCCCCTTTTCGTTTTGCTTTCAACTTACAAGCCTGACATTTCCCACTTCTGAGGAAACTCTGCCAGTCCTCAGTTAAGGTTTCTCAAGACAAAGAAAAGAAAACTTTAATTCTGGCTTGAAGCTGTAGGTCAGATGTGATGATGTGACATCAAGTCTTCAGCTGCTCTACATGAGTCGCGTCTCCAATTGTGTCTGGCCAGAAAAATATTATTTCATCCTGCCTCTTCTCAGTTGGCTTAAGGTCGGGGCTTATGTAGTGATGCTTGAAAGACTGAACTGATTATCATTAAATAAGGCCACTTCAATGACAATGACAACACATACGTACAGTACATGTGAAAAATGATGTAGGTTCAGAGTGTTTGCAAAAAAAAAAAAAGGAAAGTACAAATGAAGTGCAATTTCTCTCAGAAGGCACAGTCTGGCATCAAGTGGCACATTCCAGCTCAGTTCAGTTTAGCTGAGATTTGGCCTCTTGGGACCTGGTGTGGTACCAGGCCGCTTTGGACCAGTCATAGACCAGTTTGGTGCAGTTTATTTCTGCTGCTACTGCCTGAGGCTCTCCAGCAGGATTCGCTTGTGGGTGGGGTCGAGCACTCCCGCCTCCTCCAGGTCCTCTTCAGTGATATCACTGGAAAAAACAACACAAGATGTAACAAACAGGTCAACCAACAACACAAGGGTACTGGACAAAAACAGCTTTCTATGAATTTACTGATTTTATAGATTTGTTTTTCCCAGCTCTGCTTAATCAGTCATAACACATACCAGTAGAAACAGAAAATAAGAATGAATGTTAACATCTCTGAGTGCGCGTACCTGAGGAACTCCAGGTCGTCCCAGCCGTTGTGTAGAAGTCCCTGTTCATACCGCTCCAGTCCCAGTCTCTGCAGCCACTCCCCCACCGAAGATTCTCCCACAGACAATGACGAACTACGGCTTCCCCAAAGTGCCTGCTCAGGAGAAAAGTGATGCTGGATCAACTAAAACCTGCCGCAGGAACATCTCTGCTCATCACACATGCCAACAGTGACAGTAGGAGATACAATATGCAAACTTGGCACGGTCCCAGAAAGCACTATCATTTAGATTAAAACGGAAGAGATAAGACATCCAGGTCCTCTGGTAACAATTTACAGATGGCTGTATATGCCATAGAGGCTTGTCATGCTGTGTTATGTAATGGCTAAGTTTTCAGGTAAAGCCCTAGTTTGAGAGAACTAATGTGTTTGTAAAATGAAAACCCTAATTACACAAAAGGCCACACTGTAGCTGCCAAAACAATAACTATCACATAAAAAAAATGAACGAGCCACTGAGCTAAATGTGAATTTAGACTGGCCGTTTACCTCCTCAGGCATGTCCTCTGCAATGCTCTCTGTGATGGGATTTCTGGGTGGGAAGGTGCGGCAGGTGTCAAGACCTAAACCCATGGACTGCCCTCTTAGAGGCGGCGGAGCAGAGGGAGTGCGTGTAGGCTGCCCAGGAAATTCACTCTCACTCAGTGTCTTTGCCATCTGGAGCACAGAACATGACTGGTCATCCAACGCTCCTGGTCCAACTCCTCCTCCTCCTCCTCCTCCTCCTCCTCCGCGCCAAAAGGTCTCTCCGAGGGCCAGTGGGGCACCAGGATTGGCTGCTGGGATCCTGACTTCTGCCAGGTCTGGGTAAAGAGGGCGAGGTTTGGGGAAGGGGGCGTCTGCACCCATCTCCAGGGCTCCCTTAGGGAGAGGAGGAGGAGGGAAGTCTGGAGGGGGTCGATTCAGTGTGCTTCCAACCGTTCCTCCGACACCTCCCCCCTGTGCCCCCACCACACAAGCACCTCCATCATCTTCTGAGGACCCCTCCTCACTAATGGCACGGACCGTGTGTCCTGCCATGATTCTGCGCTGGTGTAGAGGCATTGAGGCTGCGCAAGGGGGTTTGGTTCGGGCTCCAGCTGAGGGAGGAGGGGGTTTAGCTGCCTGGGGGTTTGTGGAGGTAGGAGATGGGAGAAGCTCAGGCGAGAGAGCAGCTGCTGACTGGTTGGGAACACCCTCCAGGATGTAGTAGGCAGGATTATTGTAGCTGTTCTTGCTGATGGATGGATCGCTGTCTGAAGCATCCTGCTTAGGCCTTAGCAACACACAAAGCAACGCAACAGATGGATGATTTCTCAACTTTTTTCTTACATCTTTCCACATAAAAAAATGTGTGTATATGAAATTTAAGGGCACGTTTGCTGGTCAGTGTGTGTACGGTACATGTGTGTCTGTACCTTGCAGCAGTTTCCTCCTTGATCATTCTTTCTCCCTCCTCATTGACCTTGCCTAGCTCTCCTGATGGTTTCCGAATCATAGATGGCCTGCATGGTGGACACGGCAGAACAGGATTCTCATTATCAGGTGAGAGAAAATACAGAATCCCAAACTGGGTTTAAACATACTTAACTGGTCCACAGTATTTTTTTTTTCATCTTACCTTGAATTATTTGGGTCTCCAATATAATGTACATAGGTACAGAGCAGCTACCCATTGTATGTGTGTACATTTTTATAAAACATTCATCTTTTTGCATTTTATTTATAAAACCCCATCAAGTGCAAAGTTCGAGATGCAGAGTACTGACTTGATATAGTCATGTCCCACTCTGGATACCATCGTGGATTTCCCTTTAGGCCCGCCTGTCTCATCCTTGTCCACGCTGATCCACTCTAAATTGCAACAATAAGGAGTTACATGACACACTTACAGCATGTCCTATGTCAAACTGCATAATTTGGACAATTCAGCTTAAAGCTTAAAAAGTTCTTTCATGTGTCTCAACTGCTTCTTTTATAGTCATTTATGGTCCTTGTCTGTCTGCACAGTACACCAGGCTATTACCACACAATTACATGTGCATTACCATAGAGTCTCTCCCTGGTTCCCATCCTTTCTGAGGGGACTCTGACCCTCATGGACCCCCTGATATTTCCTGTCTCCTCACCGCGGTGAGACAGGTAAGTGTGGAACTGCTGCGCTGTGCTGCCAATCATTGACTTCAGAGCCAACACACATTCTCCTAGCAGGAAAACAATACATTGTTTCTTTTAGTCTGGTAAACAACGAAGTCAGTTTGTCAAATTCAAACGGTTACATGGCCACACCACAAACATAAACCTTTTGTTTATACCATAGGACTCATATCCATCCAGTGACTTCACTGTCAGCAGCAGATGTTGGTCCTGCAGGTACTCAATCTCTGACAGAAGAGGTTTGAGCGTTGTTAGCTGCTTGTTGGACCAGCCCACACGTAGGAAGTTGATGTTGTCACTGCTCTGACTGTCGTTCTCGTAACTCTTCTTAAACTCTAGAGATAGGAGACAGAGAGAAATGCAGGGCAGTGTGGAGGACAAAGGGAACGGAAAAGAAGGAAGAAAAGGAGGGAGATGTTTCTATTGCATTTCATTCAATAGTACACAGTGGACAGGGGGGAAGCACAGGTCAAAAAATGGATTCTAAGTTAAAAGTATACTGACTGCCTGGAGGGAGGGAGGGCGAACAAAAACAAGAAACAAAGAATGTTATTACATCCACCTGGTGTTACAAAAACTCCACCTGCACTATAACCCTTGGTGGAATTTGTCAGACAGTGAAAAGTGTGACTGAGTCACCGCAAAGGTGCACATGTGTTCATCTCACCTTCCAGACAAGTTGAGTAGAATTCGATGAAGAACTTGGTTCTGCTCGCCGTCTTCACTATGGCCTCTATGCTCTCAAACTCTATGTAGGCCTGCTCTGAGGACTTTGGCAGACCTAGAGAGAAGCACATGGACAGAAACAAATTACAGATCACAAATTTGATGAAAGTAAACTTTATACAATTAAATAACTGGTGTTCTGTTGTTGCCTTTGTTCTTTTTACCATGTACAAACTGCATGCATATCAAAAAACCTTTTAAAATATAAGCTGTGATGCCACTGCAACCCAGGGACAAAGGTATGAACGAACATGGAGATTAAGTAACAGGCAGCTGTGGTCAGCTCTGCCCACTGACTCACTCAATGTGAGTCATTTAGCAGACTACACCAACAACTGTCCAAATTTGAGCCATCAAATTTAAAACAAATAAGTTCTTGAAGTCAAAGTGCTATAGCTCATCTGTATGTTTACAGAGCAAGAATAGAAGGTAAAGAGACCAAATCAGACCTGGAGAGTTCCTGACAGGAAGGGGAAATAAACTAAGAGAACAACAAATTTAAATAAGTATTTTTAGAGAATTTAAGTTAATTCACTTGTACCTTTCTTGGACACAAACTGGGAGGTCACCCCCACCTCAAAGGTAGCAAACACAGGGGAATGATCACTGGTCACTATATCATCTGTACAACCTGACAAACACAAAACCATAAAGTTAAATCTCGTCACTCATTTGGCCAGAAACATTAGGAGCAGCGCCATAGCATTGCATTAACTTGGCTGCTATCATTTAAAGTAAGAAGTTGAAATCAATAGCAATAATTGTACTTGTGACATTCCGAGTTAGTGACATGTCAAAACATTTATACACGTTTATACAACCTTTGTGGCCATCGCCCTCAAATATTGGGTCACTTTAATATTTAGGTACCTAGCTAACTAGCTACATGAGCGGGACCTTTGGTTATGTTAAAGGGACCTCTGTTACACTGAATTGCTGATGGTCTTACCATAGGAGTTGCAGACAGTGTGTGTTTCTGGGTATGACTTCCACAGGATCCGGTCACACCAGGATGGAACATTAGTCCTCATCTAGGACAGAAGTAGAAGAGGACACAGCGGGGTTATCAAGACAACTCACAAAGAGAGGAAATAAAGTCCTGGAGTAATGTGTGATATTGTTTAACTTAGTAAACACACCCCTGTGGCCTTCTGTTTCTGCCAAATATACGTGTCCCTAGAGCCCCGTTCATAACGGTAGGTGGGTGGGAAGGAGATCTCTTCCTCCGCTGCAAGAAGACGGATTGTTTTAGCAGGCAAGAAAAATGGCACAAAATGTAGCATTTTACAATATCAATGCATCTAATTAACATATTTATTTGAGAAGTTAGCATGCTTTAAAAACAGCAGACAGCTTCTCTTCTTTCCAGCAGTCAGAGTAAGATCAACGGTTTTTGTGCCACAGACAAACGGAAGTACATCCCTGCCAAAACGTTTGAGGGTGCACAGACTACATTTTGAGTGCTACTCAGTTTGCTACTCAGCATTTAAGAGAGTGAAGGTACACGGTGTAAGAATCAGATTTGAGAGCGTGATCCCAGCTATGTGTGCAATGGTTAATGAGTCTGCACGCTCAGACACTGGTATTTCCACTGGGAGCAAGTAGCCACATCCTGTGTAAATGGTTACTTCTGTGAAACACTAATACCACAGCCTTTTTGCTTTTGATTGTAGTACATTGTGTTACATTTACATGAGATCAAATTATATCTAACAATGCAGATGGAAAAGACTTCACCAATGGCTGAAATGCATCTTTCCATAAATATTGTTGATCCTGTGTTACTTTTGGTTTTGTTCTCCTCTCTTTTACAGTCAGTTAAGAAAACAAATGATCTTTGTTAACACTTCAGAGACACAAAAACAGTACGTAAGTAGCAGGTGCTTTTGGGAAGTGACTGAAACTTCGGTTAAAGAT
>NW_018128082.1:5364-15797 GCF_001952655.1 Monopterus albus | reverse complement strand
TATCTTCTTGGGCCTACTGACCAAAGCGTAGAAAGACTTTGTTCTTCTCCCTCTCCAGGTTGAGCTGGTCCACCTTCAGCAAAGGCTCAAACTCCTTCCTGTTAATGTAGTTTAAAATCTCCTGCACGCACAGACACAAAAGAGCCATCACCACCCAGCTTAGGTGTCATCCAGTTTCACTGCATTCTGTGTACATCTGTGTGTGTTCTACCTGTATGTCCATATCCAGCCTGTAGTTGAGGTCTCCCAGCCAGAAAAGGTGTGTAAAGCGAAGTGAGATGTCAAAGGAGCTCAGCTGTTTGTCTCCTAGTGAAAGCAGCCGTAGGATATCAAGGTAGTTCTGGTTCCTCCTGTAGGAGTCAAAGTTTGCATGTATCACATATAACAAGCGTTAAAAGAATAATGTGTGTGTGTGTGTGTGTGTTGTGTATGAAGTAATAGTATGTCATCAAAAGCCAAAAGGAAAGAACATTTGAGTCTGTCCCCACAAAGTCAAGGTTACAAAGGTACAGGACACTGAAATAAAATGTCTGTGTTGTGAAAATGAACACCAACAAATTCCTCACAGTGAGAGCCACAGACGATGTGTGTGTGTGTGTGTGTGTGTTGGACAGTGGTAGGTACCTGGCAATCTTCTCATTTCCTGATGTTAAGTGACAATTCACAAAACCAAAAGATGTCCCGTTGAACATGAATGACACACCCACAGCACCTTTGTTACCTGAACAACCATCAAAATAAACATATAAATTGAATCTATCACAAAAATAGATAAAACGATAATCTCTTTAACTGCCTGTTTTTTTAATTTAAGAAAGAATTCAGTAGAAAAGGATTGAGCACTGTTGTTACCCAGTGTGTTGGCGATGCCTGTCTTGACACTGGACATTCCCACGTGGCTGATGCGGTTCTCATGTTCAGCTTTCACCAGCACAGCAATCTTTATGTTCCACAGCGTCTGCACTGCGATCTATAAACAGGACCAGCAACAGACAGTGAGGAACCCACTGTCATCATTTCTGCATTCACACTGCACACAAACACCCCACCCACCCACACGAACACGACAAATACATTTGGTAGATGTGAGGAAGCACAAATAACACTAATGTAATCTAGGAATGTGCCATTTAACATAACATTTATAATCTCACTTTACATTTGGTTTCCACCTTCCTCACCGGTTTATAATCCAGTTCGGTCTGTTCTTTCAACATGGCACGTAGTGACTCGACCCACTCCCGATCACATACAGAGTTTTCTTGGGTTCCAAACACATAAAGGTCATGAGGGATGGTGACCGTCATCTCGTCTAGAGTCTTCCCAAGGCCACGACACAACACCCATGACGTCACAGACTTAGGTGGAGGCACTGAGCCTATAATCAAAGGCCAAAATGGTACATTGTCACGAAAAATACTAATGTCTCGCAGTTTTCAACATAGAGTATTAAAATACTGTATATGAGAAGTCAGTACATGTTGTTATTAATGTAGATTACATGAAATAATGTGTGTGTGTGTGTGTGTGTGGACGTGTTTTTCCTGCTACGTGGGGACTTCTTCCTGACTCCATACCAACTCATGAGGACCCATTTCACGGTGGGGACCTAAACTGAGGTCCCCATGGGCAAGAAATTGAATTTTAGGGTGGCAACATGGTTTAGGGTTAGGATGAGGTTAGGGTTAGGTTAAGGTTAGGGTCAGGGTTAGGCAAGTAGTGGTTCTGGTTAAGGTTAGTCTACAGGAAATGCATGTAAAGTCCCCATGGACTACGAAACATAAACTGTGTGTGTATGTGTGTGTGTGTGTGTCTTACCCATATTCCAGGTGCCTATGAAGATGGAAATCATGTCTGGCTCATCCTGATTGGAATGTTTGTTCTTCATCAGCTGCAGCAGCTGGCAAAATGCCTCCCGCTTCTGAAACACACCAACATTAGTGAATGGAAGTTGCCACAGAAGGGCACCTTGTTTTTAAGCAGCAGGACTTAAAAACTAACTAACAGTCAAAGTGTGTGTAAGTATGTATACAGAGAATGGAAGAGTGGAAACTGAATTGATAGAAGAGATCTGTGTATGATCTGTGCCACAAATCGTGACCCTGTTAGTGTCCTCTATCCGATTATAAATATACAAATAAAAGAGACATATGTATTTCCTTAGTCAGTTTGGATGTGTGTGATATTTGCAGGTATAGGTTTTTGTTTGTGCTGCTTTCCTGCATCTAGAAACTGTGATTGAAACGATGTGTGTCCAGACCTTGGCACTAGCAAAGATAAAGTCTCTCCTCTGGCTCTTGTCCTTCTCCTTCTCAAAAACTATACCCAGCTTATTCTGCACTCGCTGTGACTTGATCAGCTGGCGGACTGAGAGACAGGAGACAGACAAATAGACAGAAAGTCAGAGATAGAGGCAGGAAGAAAAGCAAGGCCAAGGAACAGATTGCGAGGGTTAAATAAGGTTAAGGAAGGAAAACGAAAAATGGGGAAAAAGACAATTGTATTAACCAAAAATATGCCATTAAATCATTGTTCTTTTTTAATTCAACTGTGACTCAAAGAGATAGAATCAGGATGATTAAAAAGCGTGGATCCCAGTTAAATAAAATGAATGCCTACAGTCATGTGAAAAAATTAGGACACCCTTTGAAAGCATGTGTATTTTGTAACATGTTTTAATATATGGTTATTTAATCTCAATTTTAACAATACAGAGAGATTAAAGTAATACAACTAAACAAGTAAAACTGAAGAAAAGTCTTTTCAAGATCTTCTGTAAATGTAATTCTACAAAAATGCCTATTCCAACTGAGGAAAAAGTTAGCACACCCTAGCCCCTAATAGCTAGTGTTACCTCCTTTGGCTGAAATAACTGCAGTGAGACGGTTCTTGTAGCCATCTAATAGTCTCTGACATCGGTCTGAGGGAATTTTATCCCACTCCTCAATGCAGAATTGTTTCAGCTGTGAGATGTTTGAGGGGTTTCTTGCATGTACAGCCCTTTTCAAGTCACCCCACAGCATCTCAATGGGATTCAGGTCTGGACTTTGACTCTGCCATTCCAGGACTCTCCATTTCTTCTTTTTCAGCCAGTCTTTGGTTGATTTACTAGTATGTTTTGGGTCATTGTCATGTTGCATGGTCCAGTTCCGCTTCAGCTTTAATTTTCTAACCGATGGTCTCACATGTTCTTCAAGCACCTTCTGATACACAGTAGAATTCATGGTGGATTCTATGATGGTGAGCTGACCAGGTCCTGCTGCAGCGAAGCAGCCCCAAACCATGACACTTCCACCTCCATGCTTCACAGTTGGTATGAGGTTCTTTTCCTGGAATGCTGTGTTTGGTTTACGCCAAACATGTCCTCTGCTCTGGTGTCCAAATAATTCAATTTTGGACTCATCTGTCCAACGAACATTATTCCAGAAGTCCTGGTCTTTGTCAACATTCTCTCTGGCAAATGTCAGTCTGGCCTTGATGTTTCTCTTAGAGAGCAAAGGTTTCCTCCTTGCACACCTCCCATGCAAGTTAAACTTGTGCAGTCTCTTTCTGATTGTAGAGGCATGCACTTCTACATCAACAGTAGCCAGAGCCTGCTGTAGGTTTCGAGGTGATATTTTAGGGTTTTTGGAGACCTCTTTTAGCATCTTGCGGTCTGCTCTTGGTGTGAACTTGCTGGGGCGACCAGACCTGGGCATGTTGGCAGTTGTTTTGAAAGCCCTCCACTTGTAGACTATCTTCCGGACAGTGGAATGGCTGATTTCAAAATCTTTTGAGATCTTTTTAAATCCTTTACCAGACTCATAGGCTGCTACAATGTTTTTTCTGAAGGCCTCTGACAGCTCTTTTGCTCTCACCATGGTGCTCACTCTCACTTCAACAGTCAGGAGCACACCAAACTAAATGTTTGAGGTTTAGATGGGGCAAGCCTCATTCAAAATGCTGAGTAACGATCTACTAATTATATGCACCTGGTGTGATATACCTGTGTGTGATTTGAGCCATTTTAAGAGGGCATACATGTGAGGGTGTGCTATCTTTTTCCTCAGTTAGAATAGGCATTTTTGTAGAATTACATTTACAGAAGATCTTGAAAAGACTTTTCTTCAGTTTTACTTGTTTAGTTGTATTACTTTAATCTCTCTGTATTGTTAAAATTGAGATTAAATAACCATATATTAAAACATGTTACAAAATACACATGCTTTCAAAGGGTGTCCTACTTTTTTCACATGACTGTAACTATAAAGCCCAGTCCCATTTTGACTGCTTTCGTGGTAGGATACAGCTTAAAGCGGCACACTGTGGGTTACAGTGTTTTGTAGCAGAGACAAGCCCCTTCACCTAAAGACCAGCTCCACTAATATCACAAAAAACTAAGTAGACTCATGAAATAAGATATTAACTGTCCATAAAAAGAAAAGTGGCACTACTCAACACACTTATCTCACATTTGAGAAAACACTGGGGTTATTGTGCATGGAGCACTTGCATGTTGCTTACTTTTGTCATGTGTGAAGGTGGTCCAGTCCTCCTGGCTGTCCTTCACTTTCTTCATCACTACCAGTCGTCCCCCCTCCACATCCACAGACAGAGTGTACTTCTGACTCTTTCCTATCTTTGTCAGCTCGGCTAGGTAGACATCCAGCTTTACCTGTAGTGGATCGGAAGACACACATACACACTTACACACTTACAGAGACTAGGAGTGCTTGTAGTGCAAAGTGCGTGTGGATATCTCATTTCAAACTTTATCAAACCTTCGCACCACTAGAGGTCTCTAAGGTGCAAGGAGTGGACTCCTCAGCTCGCTCGCCCCCTGTTGTTATCACATACACAACAAGTTCACTAGTTCTGTGGCACCAAGTGTGTCAAATCTAAGTGAGTTATATCTGCAGATGGCAGAACTAGGGGAAAAAAAGAAAAAGCTGGAATGGCCAAATTCTCTGAACTGTAGAAAGCAGTTCACAAATTTCTGATCATAAATATCTCTGTGACAAAATGGACCTTTTTTCTTGCAGTAAGAGATACAATAATGTCTGAGGAAAAAATAAATGACGCTCTTTGAGTCATACATGTAAACACCACCAGGTCTGTTTGTGTGTCTGTTAGTGAATCGTGTACCACAAACTCTTCTCCTCAGCATTTCAACACTTTTGTTCCTGTGCAACAGGAAGCTGCTGAGAGGACGTTGCCACTGAGAGCACAGACCTGGCTGACAGCTACTAATTCAAATCTTCCATTTCTTCTTCCTCCTGTTTTACCTCCTTCCCCGTGTGCTTACATTGACATTTATCTTTTTTCCCTTCATCTTGTTCACCTGAAATCTCCATTTAATCTGTTTTCATTCATATTTTTCAAAACAAATTCTCCCTCAATCTTCAACACAGCCTCATGCTTGTGTTTACAAGTAATACTGTCCTTACACTTTCACAATAAAACTGTAGAATTATAAAACCACTATACAAAATGTAGTTATACTCATTTGGTATGTCTGAGACTATGATACCAAGAGTGATAAATACCATATAGTATGACAAAGCCACTGATGATGCAGCAGGAAATCCATTGCAAGCATTCCTTTGGTACTACATCAGCTCTGCTGGCAAACCCTCTGCAGTATCTTGAGAAATACATGGCTTCTTAGTCTGCAAAACTAAACCACTGTTTCTTGATTATAGTAGAACTTAAGTAAAAAAAAAAAAACTTTCAGCATCATCACTGCTGCACTAATAAAGTGTGTGGGTGATATATGTGCATATGTACATGTCTGTGCACACCTACCTGTGACGCATGGAGAGAGGAATTGGGGAGCATGGAGAGGTCAAACTCATGTCCTGAAGAGCTTTCAGAGCCTGAAGGGGGAAAAAACGAGAAGGAGACGGAAGGGGGGGAACAATTAGTACACAAAAGACGGAAAAAATGAAAGAGAGAAAGCAAAAAAGAGAGAGAGAGAGAAACACAAACTGTATTGTTTTCAGCTTCATTGTTAATGTCAACAAGGAAACAGTTTCCCATTTCCCGAATGTGATCTAACAGAGGGCAGCACGGTGGCACAGTGGTTAGCGCCGTTGCCTCACAGCGAGAAGGTTCCGGGTTCGGGCCCCACCTGGGACCTTTCTGTGTGGAGTTTGCATGTTCTCCCCGTGCTTGCGTGGGTTCTCTCCGGGTGCTCCGGCTTCCTCCCACTGACCAAAGACATGCAGCTTAGGTTGATTGGTGTCTCTAAATTGCCCATAGGAGTGCGTGCGTGTATGTGTGGTTGTTCGTCTATGTGTTAGCCCTGCGATGGATTGGCGACCTGTCCAGGATGTACCACGCCTTCGCCCGATTGCCGGCCGGGATTGGCTCCGGCCCCACCCGTGACCCCGTTCAGGGACTAAGCGGTAGAAAATGAATGAATGAATGAACTTTGCATACACCATATATGAAACAGCAATGATTAAAGCCACTATTAGTAGAATTTGTATATGACTGTTAACAAAATGTATGATGCATATTTACTCTCTGGGCAGTTTCTGGGCTTAAATAAGTGTGTTAGAAAAACTGTAGCTGCATTGTGTATACAATGTATGAAGCCTGTGTCCGTACTGTCTGTCAGGCTCAGCGTGGAGGCTGCTGGCTGGTCCGCAGTGCCGAGCGCTGCCCACGGGTTCAGTATGTTTTCTTTGCTCTTCAGGTAGAAATCCACCGTGTCCAGTTGACGGTTCTTCAGGCCAGCCTGCCAAAACACAAACCAACTTCACTGAGTCACCCAGATGTTATGGTGAAAATTTTTTAACTAAAATCCAAAATCAGAAGAAGCTGGGACAGTAAGTAAAATCTAAATTAAAACTGAAAGTAGCGATGTGTAAATCATCTGGGTCCTGTATTACATTGAAAACAATACAGCAGCACATTATTTGATGTGATACCTCATCAGATTGATTTTTTGTCAAAATAAACTCACTTCAATCCTGATGCCTGCAACACAAAAAAGTTGGGACAGTAAAGCGTTTACCACAATGTGATGCTGCCGTTCCTTTTCACAACACTTAAAAGACTTTTAGGGAGTGAGGACTCCAAGTGACTCAGTGTGTCAGGTGTTTTGCTGAAAAAATGTAGAAGAAATCATCTGGATGTGGGTAGAAGACATTTCACCTCTCATCCAAGAGGCTTCATCAGTTCTGATGAACGTCTTCTACCTAAAACTACATCCAGATGATTTCTTCTACATTTTTTCAGCATACTACGACCTGGATGACTGAGAATTTGCACAAACAGGTGTCATTTTGTCCCATTCTTCCTGCAAACAACGCATTCTGTACTGGGGACAGGTGGGGACTGCAGGCAGCCGGTCCAGCATTCACACCCTTTTCCTCCACAGCCAGGACTTGGTAATGTGCAGCTTGAGGTTTGCATCGTCTTGTTCAAATCTACATGGACGTCCCTGGAAAAGACGTCATCTTGACGGCAGCATGTGTTGTTCCAACATCTCTCTGTATGTTTCAGCATTAATGGAGCCATCAGAGAAGTGGAAGTGACCTTTGTCCAGGGCGCTGACATGACCCCAGACCATGACAGACCCTGGCTTTTGGACTTGATGCTGCTAACAGTCTGGATGGTCCTTTTCACCTTTGGAGCACACGGTGTCCATTCCTTCCAAAAAGACCTGAAACAGTGATTGGTCTGACCACAGTGCACGTTTCCACTGTGTGATGGTCCATCCCAGATGCCTCTGAGCCCAGAGTAGTCGACTTCTGGACACTGTTGACACAGGGCTTCCTTTTGACACAGCACAGGTTTAAGCAGCATTTATGGATGTAACTACATATTGTAGTGGCTGACACAGGTGAGCCAACGTCATCCTGAGCCCATGTGGTTATATCACTTATAGCAGAGTGACGATTCTTGATGCGGCGCTGTCTGAGGGATCAGAGAGCTTGGTCATCCAGCTCAGGCTCAGCCCTTTATGCGCTGAAATCCCTCCAGATTCCTTAAATTTTTTAATGATGTTCGGCACCGTAAAGGGCGACAGATCCAAATCCTTCTTATATTTCTTTGTTGAACATTGTTTTTGAACATTTCAATGATTTTCTCACACATATCTTGTCAAACTGGTGGTCCTCGGCCCATCTTTGCTCCCAAAGGGCTTGGCCTTTCCTGGATGCCACCATTGTACCAAGTCATGATGCAGTCACCTGTTGACATCAGCTGGTTCAAATGGAATCATCATTTCATTGTTTTACCTCATTACTGGCCCTGAAATGCAGCTGAACCAACTTTTGTTGGAATGTGCTGCAACATCAGGATTGAAATGAGAGTTTATTTTGAACAAAGAATAAAACTGATGAGGTATCACATCAAATAATGTGCTGCTGTGTTGTGTTCAATGTCATACAGGACGCGGATGATTTACATATCACTGTTTTCAGTTTTAATTTTACACACTGGCCCAACGTTTCATGATTTGGGATTGTATAAGTCATCCCGCCACAGTCTCCACTGTAAAGGTGACTGTTGGCTCTCACCTGGAGGGCGTGGATGGGGATGGAGCAGCGCCCCCAGCTGTTCAGGTGACAGACTGCATCTACTGTTGCTGCACTGCCAAACAACATCAAACTGCTGAGCAAGTCCTGCTGGGAAACTGAGAACAACAGCTGGAACACACCGTCCTCTGGAGAGAGAAAGAGATATGTGAAGAGGAAGTCTGTTTCTTTCAAACACAGCTAGGCAAACACAACAGCCAGATAACTGCAGCCTCATACACTCATGTCTGCTTTTGTTTTTGTTTCTTCTTACATGTTTTATTCTAATTTTAGAAGTTCAATCGGTTATGGAGATATTTTGTTCCAATCTCTTAAAATGCTGTGACGCCAGAGAAACATGAGCAGTACGTTACAACACACTGTAAACCAAGCACCAGTTTTACCTGACTTAACCTCAAAAAGGAAACGAGGTCAAAGGACATTACAGTGGTTTATATCACATCTACAACAAAGATCAACATCACTAATGGCTGATCATGTTTCATCTACTTCTACTGCCTCCTGAGGGGAACCCCAAGGCTCTACCACAAACCCCGTTTTATTATCATCATATGTTTCCACTGGGCTCTGCCTGGAAAAAATTCAATGTTCATTACCACTGCTATGCAGAAGACATGCAGGTCCCACTGAAACCAAGTAACACTCAATCTTCAGTTTCTCATGAGCTGGCGTAAGGATGTTAAATATTGGAAGGCTAAAAATTCCCTTCAGCTAAAGTTTTGATTGATGGATTAAGTCAACGTCTGGCTCAAGTCTAAGTTACAACTACTGAGGTGGTGTACAAGCAGAATTCCTATGAAATGAGGAACTGCATCCAACATGTCACATCCATTCACTTTCAGTTTCACCTTCAGTTTCAGTAAATGGCTTAGATAACCACTGATTTAGAGCTGAAAGAGCTCTGTTTACAGCCTGTCTGTCAGTTTGGCAGTCCTACCTGGTCCAAACTGTAATCAAACAGTATTTTCATTAAGTGGATGTTACACTGAAGACATGTCTGAGTCTGACTTACTCTTCAGCAGCAGTCTGTGCTGTCTCTTTACACAGCACTGAACAACGGCCGCTTCGCCCTCCACCTGGTCGTAGCTCACATTCCCAGACTCCAAATCCCAAAAGGCCACTGTGGTCTGTCTGTTGCCAGCGCAGACAAAGGTCAGCAGGGCAGAGAACTCGGAGACAGTGAGCAGAGACAGAGTGGATGACTCGGGGACAGAGAACGAGACAGTCATTCCGCCGCAAGGAACTCTGCTGTGGGTCAAGGATGGAGCCCGGGGGAACTGGAGGAGGGGAAGGGAGGAGGACCAGGATGTCCCCACAGGCTGGCTGGAGGAGGCATAATGAGCTGGAGCCTGCTGGACTCTGTTGTACATGGAGGCCAGACGAGCTTCCCAGGAGCTGCAGGTGAAGTTAGAGGTCAGAGGTCAGAGGTCAGGATCAAATGTTACAGGTGAAACTAAGGTCAACTAAGAAGACTGTGAACCAGTTACATTACATAACTAAAAATCACATTGACTATTCAACCATTTATTTGTGCTAATGTGGTGCTTGTTCGTTTTGTATTGAAAAGAGAAGACTAATAAGAGGATATATATTTCTCAATGTGAAATTTATTATGCATTAACGTATCAAAATTAGCATGTGCCCATGGATCTCCACTGTTTAGGATAAACAGGAAAGACTGTCCTCAACTGGTTGGTATACAATATTTGTATGAAAAGGTGCTACTATCTTGATTGGTCCAAAATTGTTGGGGAGAAGCTGTGGTTTAGACTTAACTCTCCCGTCATTGGTCCCCCATTCTGGTCCGATCTCGTCCCTGGCGCGACCTTGTCCTGAAATAGACACTTTGCACAACCCGCAACGCTTCTTAGTATCTTATCAAACCTCAACTCCCCTGGCTTCAAG
>NW_018128082.1:175-4911 GCF_001952655.1 Monopterus albus | reverse complement strand
AACAGCAACCTTTGCATCTTTGAGTGTATTTACAGCCCTTTACCATGGTCCTCACTGTGGCTTCCAAGCAGGCTAAGTAAATTCTCCCGTGTTGAGCCTTATTTTAACATGCAAAGTCTGCACACCACCAGAAGACCAATAAAAGTGTAAAAAGTGATTCCTTATTCCATCACTGCCTCTGACCTCTGATGTATTTTTGTGCTCATTTTGCTGCTTTAAGCAAACTGATTTCACAGACAAATGATGACCACTGTGACCAAAAGGAATTACCTACAGGTGACACTATGATAAAAGTTCATGTTAAGGTCACTCGTCAGTTGGACAAAATTCTTACAGGTAGTTTGGCGTATTTTGAAAATCTAAAACAAAAAGTAACTTTGACTAAAAAAAAAAAAACACTTGCTAGAAAACTATCAAAACGATGAAGACAATTATCTAATTCTCTTCAAGTCCAGCGTGCAGCAGTCTGAGCATAGACCTTGGCTTTACTTTATGAATCTACACAGATCTAAACAACACACACATCTACCTGCACACACAAGCATCTGAGCTTTATATCGTCTGTGAGCAATGTGCGTTTCAACAGGATGTGGCTTTGCTTCTTTATGCAAATGCAGGGGCAAGCAGGAGAATGGAGGATGTTAATATGTCTCCTAATGAACATGAGATTAAGAAAGTGTTTGCTTACTGCATGCTGTGTATGTGAAACAGATCTAACCTTGCCACCGAGTGTGTGTACACATCTGTGCTGCTTACTATTTCTGAGATACAGTCACTTTCCCTGTCAAACGTCCTCCTTCCTCTGTGGTTAGCATGTTGGTTAAGAAACTCTGCATGAAGTTGGTGATTTGATTCTCAGCATTTAAATCATTACTGCAAAATGGAGACAATGAAGTGAGTCCTTGAATAAGCTTTGTACCTGTCTGTAGGGATGTCTGGTCCAGGGGAAGTCAAAGTGGAGGCAGAGCGAGGAGGGAGGGGTGGTTTCTCGTCTTCCCCATCTACCAACCACAGAAAAAGGAGATTTACAATCCGACACAACCCCTTAATTGAACACTGCAGCTAATTGGACTGATATGAAACCACTAGAGATGTAACGATACCAAAAACCGGTTCTAGGAAAACACCACAATAAAAAGTCCACAATATAACACATATATGGATCCTATAGCCTTAGTCAGGTTTAACTTTGACGTGGTCTACTTTTCTTTTTCTAAGTGAAAATACCTAAGGGTGGTCACTTACTAAGTTGTTGGTTTTGTGTATGTGCGTGTGTTAAAGTGTAGTGCACAGCTGAGCCCTGACTGTTTCTGTAAGATGTATCCAGAATCATTTCAGTCCCAAACAGGGCTAGTATGCTGCATCAGCAGTATTTGCAAGTTGTTATGTGTTTAGCCAGTTTCTTTTCCACCCATATCATTTCTTGAAACAGGAAAACTGAAATGCTACCACATATCAGCTGTAGAAGTCGACGATGGAGCAACCACTAGGTCAGTTTCAAGTTCTGCAACCTGAACGCACCTATACTAGCAAAATAACCACAGGTAATCCCCTGGTAGATACATCACAGTCCCACGACGGTATAACAATATTGTGAACTTGCAAATATCATTACTTCCCTAGAAACCGAAACACAGCATGGTGATGGACAAACAAACAGAGGTGGACAAATAGCAGAAACAACTCCAGCAACTCTCTAAGCAATAAACATGTTTCAAATTGTGTTTCAACTGTCATTTCCATTCGGCCACGTGGCAGTTCATGAGTTACACATCCCTGGGGGACTGGCAGAAACAGCAGTGACTCAAAATATTCTAATTATAACCCAAACGACTCAAACATGAAGATACAAACAGAAGCACTCTGTGTTTTGTATGTCTATCCCCACAGTACCCATAAATGAGGATTCAAATAAGGACACAGAGCAGTTTGACTGATCTGAGTACAGTATAAAGAAGAATGCAAGTCTTAATTGTGCATTTGAGCAACTGTTTAAAGATTTTCAAACAAACAAAGACCGAACAGAACAATACAATACAAAGGCAATTACAAACCCTAAGCCTACAAACAGAACAACTCTCTTGTCTTTAACCATACTCCCTTGTTTCCTCTCTCTTGTATTTTTTCCTTACATATTTCTTGCATCTTTAGTGGGAAGAACTACGATGCAAGTGAAGGAAAAGTGGATGCAATTAAGGGAACTGAGATGTACCACCGTGTGCTTGTGTAGGATCTATATACCTGAATAGTCTCTGTCATCACTGACAGCTGTTTCCTCCCTTTCCACAGGGTAAAGCAGGGTGGTGACCAGACCCTGGTTGGGCTGAAGGTACAGTGACACCAACTCTGGTAGTGTTTTAAACCGCTTAGGCTGCACACCCTGGGACGTCTGAGAGAGACAGGGAGAGATGCACCGAGAGACAGAGGAAGAGAAGGAAAGTTATTTTCTACATGGTATGAGCATAACAATCTAAACCCCCTAGCTATGTTATTGAAATCTCTGGGGGCCCCTATTGTTCTCCATTTAATGCTGTGTAAGCAAATATGGCCCAGTAGTCTAAATACAGGCTAATTCAAACCAGGAAGAACTGTTTTGGAAAACATTGATTGTAAACAAGTTTGGTTCCAGGAAGCAAAATAAGACTTTTAGACTCTCTCCAATGTGACATTTATGACCCCAGGAACCATACAGCAGCGAGCCAGATGTCTGCGATGCAGCCACACGGACAGTCTGAAGCACCACGTTGCCGTGTGTATGACTGAGTGTGAGTGTCGGAGACAGAGTGCTATAAGTGTGGCTGGGGGCGGTGGGGACTTCACAGCTGTTGGGCACAAGGCACAAAGAGGCTGCTGTGGGAGTGTGTGTGTGTGTGAGTGAGAGAGCTCAACGTCAACAAATGCATCTCTGCCTGCCAGTTGCTACTGAAGCAAATAGTTTACGCTGCGCACATATACACACTTAACCTCAGGAGACTGTGTGCGTGTATGTGTGTCTCCTCTGTACCTGTACAGCCAGAAATCCTTCATCATCTGGGAGGATTCTGTACGTGTGGACATGTTTCTGCAACCTGCCGAGAAAGAGCAAGAGACAGAACGGGATGAAGAGTGAGCAGTGGGAACAACAGAGACAGAACAAAGAAACAGAGAAGATGCTCAGAAGGTTAGAGCAAACATAGTGAACAACAAAATAACATTTCAAATCTGACATTCCCACATACAGTCTTGTACTTGACCTCAGTGGATAGGGGGTGTATATGTACTGTATGTATGAGAGTGAGGGGGGTTTAGGCAACCTGCTGCTGTCCGTCACACTTGTGAGTGGACATTATCTTTACAGCAGCATGACGGTAAAGCAGAACAGACTTGAACCTGGTATTTATACAACTAAAATTTCTGAGCGAGTACAGATTAAAGGAAAATTACCCAGTCATCGTTTGACTCTCTTCCAGACTTTGTGATGTTTTTCTGTCAGTCAGCATCTGGGTTAAACTTCATAGTGTGAGTTGCATCGCTGATTGAACCACAAGCTTTATTTTTAACCGACTCCTGATCAATTTTCTGACTTTGTGTGTGATTGCAGTCACGGCCATGGCTACATGCCTGCAGCCACAAGCTGGCGTTGGATGATTTTTATGTCTGCACTTCATGTCTGCTCAGTGAACCAGACACAAAATGTTAAATTTGCCAAACAAACGTTGTGGTTTTCGTCTGTCGGTGTATGCGTGCGGCGTGGCTGTACATCTGTTTAAAAGTTAGGGTGCTGGCAGCCTATGCAAAACATTTCAGTAATCCTTCCACTTCTGCTAAAAGACCATGTTTATTTACAGTATGCGTGTATACTGTATAAACAGAGGGGGGATGCTGGGAATGATGATGTCCAGTGTTGGGATTTAATCCTGCCTTGTCCACTCAGCAGTTTTTCAGGTCTTTCCAGGTCACTAAGATAAGGACTGTAATAAAATGTATAGTAAATGTTTCAACAAAAGGATAATTTTTCAAAATTCCGAATATTAAATACTGGTACAGCTGCATAAAATTCATGTTAGAAATTGGACCGACACTTCATAAGAAGGTACACCAGTTTTAATTTAGACTAGAAGTGTCACACTTGGTTGAGTTTTTACACTGGTGATGTTACTCATGCTCTTCTCAGACTGGCACAGTTCTCTTTCAATCAATTCACTTGGTACAGCACATATTGTACAGGATATCACATATGAAACATGTATCTCGTTCCTGTCTTTCAGGGAGCAGAAGTTATAGTCATAACATGTCGTTACATAAACCTGAACAATATCCATTATCAGTAGGCTTTTTTTTATTTTTATTCTTGCTGACATTAGAAAATCTAATCGGCATTTTGTCTTGATTCAACAGAGTTTTACGTGTGACAAAATAGTGCCCGTGCTCAACAGGCAACTGAAAGCTGTTTCCAGTACATTAGGGAATGAATTATGATGCTTTCTCAGGAAGGGACATTATGTTGCTGTAGTGTTTCTGCTGCCAAATCAACTAGATGTGCCTTTTGGTGTGTTTCTTTATTTGACATTGCTGCCTTTATCTGACAACAGGCAGAATGTCAGCGTTAAATATACCACCAGAACACACAACACAGAAGTTACCATAATGAACTGATGTACAGTATTTTATATATATACAGCATAATCATTGTTGCCAATGATACTTCCTTATTTCAGGTGTCTTGCAGCTGGTCATACCAACAGTATAAAGTAGAT
>NW_018128082.1:0-157 GCF_001952655.1 Monopterus albus | reverse complement strand
CAGCAGTAAACACAATCAGTGAGATCAACTGTTCCTTTTGTCCATCTGGCTCTGAAACAATATCCATATTTCATCCTGTCGCATTATAATCACAATGCATTGTGGCACAGAATTCATAAAGAGGAGTCACCGCAGTGTACAGTAGAGAGAGAGAGAG
>NW_018128081.1:735265-773203 GCF_001952655.1 Monopterus albus | reverse complement strand
ATAGACGCCTGCACTTCGTACATAGACATACATTTGAGTTCAATATTTTGCTAGGTATTCATTTTTAAAAGTTTTTTTAACAAGGGGGACTACAGGTGCTTATTGTTCCCCACACATTTTGTTTCAGTAATGAGGTTTTTAATTTCAGTAACTGTGGCATATATTGCCAGATATTTCTTTATCAGTGTCCTCGTGACAGTGCATGATCAAAAGACATCACTTTTTATCAGAATGTATAAAAGCTAATTGTTGCATTACTTTATCAGTCAGATAAAGCAGGTAACTAGCCTGTCGCATCATACTGTACTGTCAAATGCCCAAAAGTCCTATAGTCACAATTTTTCTACCACTGGAACTTAATGAGTCATAACCTGAAGCTTCCATATCTGTAATCTGGTGGAACTTGAAAGGCTGATGTCATCTTTTTCCCTGTGATTGTCACAGTTTACACGAGGGTGGGGCTGCACGCCTCACACACAGCGATGCACAAACTTTTGAGCCATGGTGCAACAAAATCTTCCAGTAACAAACAGCTTTGGAGACAAGCTCCAGGGGCTAAATTTTGACAGTAGTACTAAATCAAGTTCCTAGTACTTAACTTGTGTCCAAAGTAGGCCAAGGGCAGGTAAAAGCAAAGCCCAGGACAATTGGTTCAAGTTCCATTACAGGTCAGTAAGTTCCTACAATGGAAAATTGCTAATTTGTGAGAATATGTGACATTAGAGCACAACATCAAATGAATTAGCCACTGGGTCAAAGCTGCACTAATCAATAATAACAGCTGATCAAATTACTGTTTGTAATATGAAAGGGTGACTTGTAGTGACAAACCCACAAAAAGCAATCATCCAACCCTGTAGTTCCCCTCAGTTTTAACTGATAAGGCCAATCATTTTCTATATCGATAGTATTTTTAGCAATCTCTATATGGAGACTAAAACCGATAATGAATTTTTTTCTACTCAGTTAATTTCCTGAAGTTAGCACCAGTCAGAGTCAACTGTGTATGTGTGGGATATTGGCAAACTCTGTGCTTTGTTTACCTTCTGCTAGGTCCTCACACTCAGGAGTGAGGTTTGCTAATGAATAAACATGTCACACCCAGTGCAGTGTTGTGTTTCACTGTGTAATCATTTTTGAACAATGGAGGTCTATGGCACAGACAAACAAGCTGATACAGGACTGACATTAACTGTGAGTAGAGGCAAGTCATTGTTGATTTTATCCTCTGGATGTGGAGTGTTGAAAATACTGTTAATATAGAAAATGACTGCAGCAAACAAATTTAATGGAAAGTTAGTGTGAAGGTAGTGAACCTACTGGAGCATTTAGTGGCTAAAGAGCCAGTGAAGTCTCAGTCTTTTCTATAGCACAACTGAATGACTACACGTGGCAATAGTCTTGACTTCACTGTTTCAGCCTGTTCTCATGTCAGGAGTATTGAACAGACTCAGCATAATACCTTTACATGGATTCAGCAGTCAGTTATATTCTGTGCAGCTTCACTGAATATTACAACATAAAAGTCACCCAAGGTGTTTTATCTTTAAGGAAAATGATGCTGCATATAAAAAAAGAATTGCAGCCCATTTTCAGAGCAAACAAAAATATTTTAGATTTGGCCCCCTGACAGCCAGCACAAACCAGTGGAATAACACATAAATTGCATTAAATGAATGATATAGGAAAACAATGCATCTCAATTAGGGCACATTTTCTCCTATAAAGAATGATGTCTTACTGCCAGTTGTACATATAATTGAAACAACAAAATGGGTTTTAGAACAATTTGATTGTTTCCAACTCATTGCATCATTCCAATAAAACAAAGGCACTAACATGAAAATGCTAAATTGGAACTACAGTATGAGCTTGTTCATAATCAGTAACAGTGGTTGTAAACAATAGTCTAAAATACAGTGCTATAGGATTGCATCCTCTGGCTGTAGGGGATGGAGGACTCTTCAGAACTTTGCAGAGAAGCAGACTGTGATTTGGATATTTTATGATGTGGGACCTAATACACACACACACACACAGTGAAGAAAGCCTTGCTTTCCTGATAAGGCAGCGAGCAATGCTGTACACCAGGTGCTGTAGTGCTGAATAAGCAGACAAGATTTAGAAGTGAAGAATCTCTGAGGCTACTAATAAACCCTGCTCAGTTAGAGCTGCTACAGTTTGAGCTGAAGGGAGCAGAAGGCAGAACTGAGCTCTGCAGTCAGGGGAAAAAGAACACATACTACAATTCCATTCTACACACAGATTCTTTTGAATATGCTGTGCAATCACAAAAAATAGCAAAAATACATTGGTTTCAGAAAGTATTCTGAAGCAGTGAACAGTAGCAAGTACTCTGATGTTTTGACCCATGAGCTGCAACTGTAACTTTCACATTAAAAACACAGTGCCCTGTAGCCTCAGTATGTGGCTACTCCCACCAACTGAGTTCATGTACTTCATGTAAATTTGTAACTGGGATTTTTTTTGTCTTACTGCCCAAATCAGCATCCTGGAGATTTTGGTCCAATTGTTGCTATTAATAAAGGTCACTTCCATCCCATCGCTAACTTCAGTAGCCTTCACAGGGACATCTCTGCCACTGCCCACCCACACACCTTTTACAGTCCTGCTAGTCATAAGAATGGGGTGCTGTGTTGACAAACAAAATAAACAGTATTTTGTAGAGAGGATGGACATCTTTAAAGGTGCATTACATTGCCCATTTTCAATCAACATTGAAAATGCAAGAAACACATATGCTTTTTGTTTTATTTTGGGCAAGGAATAAGCCCTCACTGATTTTATTTTCTTTTTTAATATGCCTTGACTCAAAGCCTATAAGAAGGTGTTAGGGAATTAGTTTAGCTTTCACTAATCTGAGGGGGTATAGAAAAGAGACTACCGTATTTTCCGGACTATAAGTCGCTCCTGAGTATACGTCGCACCAGCCAAAAAATGCATAATGAAGAAGAAAAAAACATATATAAGTCGCACTAGACTATAAGTCGCACTTTTTGGGGGAAATTTATTTCATAAAATCAGAGACCAAGAACATACATTTCATCTTGAAAGACAAGTTATCTTAATAACAATAAAATGGAGAACAACAGGCTGAATATGCGTCTGTTAACGTAACGTGAATAGGCGGTATGTTAACGTAACATATTAACAGTTATTCAGATAACTATAGCATAAAGAATATAACATAACAAGTTTACCAAACTGTCGATCTCACTCCAAATCACTACTAAATCCATTGAATTCTTCATCCTCGGTGTCACTTCTAAACAACTCCGCCAACTCCGGAAGTAGAGGGCGCGCCGCTTCCTCTCCTGCGTGGCTGTCGTCAGACTCAGCATCAGTCCCAGTTATTATTCCGGCCTTTCTGAATCCCGACAGTATGGTTTCGGTTGTCACTGAAGCCCATGCTTTGTCGATCCATCCAATGACTTCCAGGAAAGTTGCATGGCGCATCCTCCCGGTTGCCGTGAAGCTGTGTTCTCCATCCGTCATCCACTGCTCCCACAGCTGACGCAAGGCTGCCTTAAAGCTTCGGTTCACCGAAATGTCAAGTGGCTGGAGTACTTTGGTTAAGCCTCCAGGGATGATGGCAGGGATGGTGTTGAAAACCTTTAATTTATTTTTGAACTGTGGAGTGATATGCGCTCGCATACTGTCCATCACAAGCAAGGCTTTGCGTGCTCTAAAGAAGCCATCCGGACGCTTAGTGTAGCACTTTGTAAGCCAAACGTTCATCATATCTTGATCCATCCACCCTTTCTCATTCACGGCCACGACAACTGCGGGGGATTGGATATTTGGCATGGTTTTCCATTTAAAAATGACCATTGGTGGCAATTTTGACCCATCTCCACAACATGCTAGCACCGCCGTGAAGTGTAATTTCTCATGACCAGTTGTCACATAGGCGCTATGTTAACATAACATATTAACCGTGTCCCGTGCTCTGACAGAGAGGCGGTTGCGTTGCATGAAGTGGTAACACCAAGAAGGTCCTCCCGCAAAGTCATTTATATTCATCGCCTTGGCAACTACCTTGGCATGGAGACGTAACTGCACCGTCGACAAGCCTCTCCCGGCAGCACGTTGTTCAAGCACCCATTTGTGAACTTGTTCCTCTAGCTGTGGCCATCTAGCTTTTAGCCCGCGATTAGCTTTTTTTGTTTTCTTCATTGCAGTCAGAGTATCCTCCGCTTTTCGCCAGTCCCTCACAAGTTTCTCGTTCACTCCAAACTTTCTTTCTGCTGCTCGATTACCGTTTTCGGCTGCATATTTTACTACTTGCAGCTTGTAATCTGCAGAATATGATTTTCTTTTTGGGGGCATCTGTGGTCAGTCTTTCTCAGTTGTCTTTATAAGTTGATGTTTACATTTTCAGTGGTACAGTAGTGATAGGCGCGTAGATACTGGCACACAAGCCGAGAGTGCCCTCTCGTGGCTGTCAGTGTGAAAATAACAAACATGTGAAATTTCAATCTACGGTAATATTGAAAAAAAAAACATACATAAGTCGCTCCGGAGTATACGTCGCAGGACCAGCCAAACCATGAAAAAAAGTGCGACTTATAGTCCGGAAAATACGGTAACTATTTGGCAGCTGTAATATAACAATGTATAAAGAAGACAGAACCACATATAGTGCTGCTGGTTCCCTTACTGCTCAAACTATAACATCTTAGCTTCATCGATGTAGATTAAGCCAAGTCTTTTATTAAAAAAAATGTGTAAATCAGTAGTCATATGCCATATTTGCTTAAAAACTATTTAGTCTGTTAATTTCTCTTGTACATACTTGCCCCCTTCCTTGTGAGTATACAAAAATAAGGGCTAAAATTCACAATTCTTTAATCCATTCAACATGCAGCTGAAGCTATTATGACATAGCAGGATTTAGCCAAGTGGGTACTGTTGTCAGGTCCACTCGGCGCGACCTGCCTCTCTTCCGCCTTTCTCTCCTCTGCTCTCTCGATCCTGTGGGATCTGCACCTCAGCTGTGTTGCATTTCAGTAATTAGTGACTCGTTTGTCAGTGCGCACAGCTGGGGTGCATCTCGATGATTACCTTCCTCCTTATTTATACCTCTGGCAGATGCTCTGTTGTTGCTGGAGTATTAACTTACCTAACTTGTGCACCCTATAACAGCCCAATATTTGTGGTATGCATCGTACGTCATTTTGTTTTCCACGCTGACAGTTCCTGTGCTGTGGATCTCTTTATGTTTTTTCCATTTGGTTAGTTAGATGTTATTTTTGATATCCACACTGACAGTTCTTGTGCTGTGGATCTCATTTGGTATGTGGGTTACATGTTTTTGTGTTACACATCTCTAGACGTCCACGCTGACATTTCCTGTGCTGTGGATTTCCTTTTTTCGTTCGCCAATCCTCCTGGTTTGTTTGTCTATTCACCTGTCCGTCCTGATCCTCCTACTCTCCTGGTTCCTACCGTTAGTCTGCTCTACTCACCCGTTCATCCTGGTCTCCTCCACCGTCTCTGCCCTGCTTTGCTGATTTATGTACATGGACTATGATGTTTGTTACTCTGCATTAAACCACCTTTTTTACTAGCACCTGGGTCAGCAATCTTGAGTCCTACCTTAGTTCTCCCTCACCCTCCTGGTGAGGGGGACTAAACCGTAACAATTGTATCTTCTAAAAGACAAGGGCAAAGTTACCCACTTAGCTTGGTCTGCTGAATTAGCGTAACACACATTGCGAATTCAGTGTGAGACTACTGAAATAGGTGAGTATTTCAATATTTTATGCTTTTGTCTATACCGCTTAGGCCCGAACAAGGTCACGAGGGGGCTGGAGCCAATCCCAGCCGACTGAGTGTCTGAATTTAGAATGCAAATTTACAGTCTATGTAATGCCTTCAAAGCTTTCTACAACACTGTGTAACAAGTAGCATCCATGGGACAAACGTATAGCTGACTGGATAAGGCACATACTACACAACTGTAACATTCCCGGTACATTGGGGGCAGCATGATATGTTGTCAGTTACTGTAACTGGATCAATTAACCGGCTGTTAAAGAGCAGCGATATAATAAGAAACTAAAATAATTGGTTTATATGCTTGAAAAACAAGTTTCTGTAAATAACCTGAAGTCCTATTTCTACCTACTGCACCAGCAATGGAACATTCTGTAGACAGACCAAAGACAATATTCAGACGTATTTAATATGTGATTCAGATTCCCCAAAATGGGTATTTAATAACATGTTGATGTACCTAAAATAAATTCACCTTCACCTCTGTTATCTGAACAAAGTTTCAGTGAGCTGTGAAGTTCACAGTTCTCATTCTTCTTCTCACCTCAAAATGCTGTACACCCAGGTCCATTTGGATTAACTCACGCATTGGACAAGCAGACCTGAGATTCACATCAGTTAAAATAATGACTACCTGACAAGATTGGACTAGGCAGAATTTGGACCCAGTCTCTGGTCCCCAGAACTGAGTGTACCCATGAAAACCACAAAGTGATGCATCACACATTGTTTTGCAATTTTCATACCCAGCCCTTCTCTTTTCCACTTCTCACTTAGCTTTATGCACCTACCTGTAGTACATAACTGACACAGTCATACAGACACATTTCTTAATAAACAGCATTTAATAAAATCATTTGCGGGCCGTGCATTTGGTACCTGGGCCTTCAGTGGGGATTTACCCGACTTAATTCACCACTATCACGTCGCAATTATAGAAACCATTAATACTATACAAAAAAGCAATATAACAAAGCGTGGCATTACAAAGAGAGAGAGGCATTTCGTGTGAATACCATTTTTACTAAAGCAAGAAACCCAGTTAAGACAACTCCAAACCTCTACACTACAACCGCAACTGTGCCATGTACATGATATGGACCAGTTCAGAATCAATATTTATCCAATAACATGACAAAAACATTAAACATTTAAATAAAATACATCATACTCACCAGAAATGCTATTTATTTATAGACAAAATCCATCGTCCTTTCTTTGCGCAGGAAGACTTCAATGACTCTGTCATAGAGGTGATCTCTGCATTTCAGTTCCATCAGTAAGTCCTTTTCTATAGCCATGGAGGCCAAGGCTGCGAGTCGACTGTGTCCAGTCATATTCCTGGCACACGTTTTTATTCTCTTGAGGGCAGAGAATGTCCGCTCGACAGTTGCAGTGGATATAGTGATAGTCACGGTCAGACATACTAATCTGTACAGCCGCGCTGAGACAAGCTAGCTAGCTTCGGGGTTGGCCGACCTCTCCTCACGATATCTAGCTTTTCTGGAAAAGTCCACCTTGAAAATGAATTTTTAAGTATGTCCGAGACCAAGTCAAGTTATCTTCCTCCGTCAGCCATTGTGGGCGTAAAAAATTCTAACTCAAATGTATTAATGTGTGCATATCGCTACGACGTGTTTTGCTAGTCAAACTTGGCTGTAATAGTTTTGCTCTGACCAACCAATCAGAGGACGGGAAAATGCTGACGTTATTGTACGCCAGCTAGCTGGCTATTGCTAATATAGTGTTACGTCGGCCAGCACTACTGATTCTGAAGGCCCTGGGCAGATTAGATTGACATGGCAGCACATAGAGGCTGAAATCTGATTGGACAAAAAAAATCTAACATCCACATACACGTACTGGAAGCGGTGCAGCCAAGAGAAACGCTACGAAATGAAGAGAATAGACTGCTGGGAATAAATTAATACAATTTCATGGAACAAATATTAGAATTTAGGTTGTAAATGTAGGCCAGTGCTCCTGATAGTGTTTAGGGCAGCACAGAAGGCCTTGCTGGCCCTGATGGCCCACCACTGAATAAAATGTATAACAGCAAAAAGGTCCTGCTCAGGTAGGTACTATACAATTTGTCCCCTATTTGTAATGCTGGGGAGTCATTGTGCAGTTTATATTCATTTACAATATGTTACACACTCAGCATTTTAATTGACCTTCCTGCACCACCAGAACCTACGCTTCTGTCCTAACACTGTACGGGTCAGTTGATGCAGGATGTGGCGCTCACACTGAATGTAAGCATAAAACCCTCGACTGGTTTTTCCCAATGACACAAGATGTCTGCGTCATTAATGGTGACAAAAAGAAAGAGAGGAACTGTTACTATGTGTGATTCTGTAATGAACTAAGAGCAAGAAGTGTAGCTGCAGATGGCTTGAAGTTGCACACAGTGTGGTTGTCTGTCTTCTATCAATGTTCAGTTGTGTATCACAGCAACCTCAATACAGCAGTTTCAGCGATCATTTAGCTAACATCCAAGATATCACTCCAGTGATGTCAAGACAAGCATGCTGCATTTTACAACAATTCTTTTGACAGCAGCCACATGGTAAATTAGATTGTAGAACTGCTCACACTGTAAGAAAGCCAACCAAAATTTCTAACATGCCAGAAATCCAACAAATTGCCTGATTGTTCAAACAGTTAAATGGGTGACTCTCAAACTGCATGTCAAATGACAAATGATCTGGCAGAAATTTGTCTGGATTCTAAAAGTAGTCAGGAGTGGCCAGTGTGGGTCTGGCTTTACAGTATATTGCAGTCACTGTATTGACAGGAGCAATGATCAGAGCCTACAGTATTACAATATAGTATGTAATTAATATATTAATTCCACCCAAGTCTGCACTTTATCTGCTTTTATTTTTCTTCCATTACTCAATGACCAACTGACCTTATTGTGCTCTTTAGCTGACTGTATAGACAGTGACATTTCCAATTTTCCATAAGAGAGTACGTCCGCCTCTGGTGTGAATTACTAAGATGTTAGATTTGGGAAGACTGAAGTAAAGGGGTATAAAGTATAATGAGAACAGTAAGTGTCCACAGTCTGCCACAGCTCTACTAAAAGTACTAGGCATCTACAATTGCGTGTTGCTACTTTGTGCTATCATGTAATTGCTGCTTTAATTTGCCTTAAACAATTTGTAATTTGCATTCTCATGTTTTCCTTCTGCATTTTAATGTTTTGTCTATCTGTGTGCATTGTTAAGCACTTTGAATTGCCTATGTTTATGAAAATGTGCTATACAAGTAAATTTTCCTTGCCAGTTTTGTTGATTCATTTATGTTCTTTATTTCATGCAGCTATAAAACCTTTAGGTTGGTGGTGTGTAAGAATATCCATGTAACAAATTCTCCTTCTGGCCAACATATCAACCAAATTTATAATATATATCATATTTGCAATATAAATCATATTCCCCTGAGGAACCTTTCTCATTCAAGCCTCACGCTCTGAGCTCAGCATACAGAACAATGCAACCGGTCTCCACTATCAGCCATGAATTGCTTTGAATATTTCATATGTCCTCTTTTAAATGCCTATTTTTATCAGCTTGGCTCAATAATTCAAAGTGCACTTCTCCTGTTCTCATCTGTAGCACTGTGTGTGTATGTGTGTGTTGGTGTGGCTGTGTCATCGTACATGTACAGTATATTTGTCTTGGTCTGTTCCCGGTTGCCTGTTAATAGTGACAGTGTGTACCTTTTGGACATGAACACACAGCGACAGTGAGATGCAGCAGCATAGAAAAGCAGAAAATTTAACAGCTGAAAAGAAATACTTTGTTTTTGTCTGTCTGCCCCCACACTGGGCTATCAGAGACGCCCAGCCGAGGAAATCATTTCAAGTTTTGCGTGGTCCTGACGAGTTTGTCATCCTATCAAACTCGGCAGGGAGAAAAATTGCTTTCTTCTTGGGAATTTATCATCTTCACAATATTTCCAAGAACAACTGAGATGAAAACAAAACTGTCCAGTTTTACCACAGCTTGGATGTCCGGCTCTAGTTTCACATGATGTCACTTTCCCCTTGAGTCTTAAATCTCTTCATGTAAAGGTCTGTTTTTGAATAATAAAACCCCAATCAAGCTCTGATGCAGCCAAACACCTGGTACTTGACCTACAATCAAATAACCAAGCGAGCAATCAAAGCTCTCGATTTTGTTTTTGGGTTGTTTTTTTTTTTTGCAATGAAGAGAAAAACTCAAACCTGTTCAATCAAGAAGGCTTTGGCTACATGTTCTTCACAGTGTTGCCACAGAGCAAATTTAAAGTGATTTAATCAGATGAATTTATAACATCCCCGATTCCACGACACAAGGAGAGTAGATGTCTTAACTAGGTCTGTGGGCTTGATCATTTGGCAGAGTAATATAGTAACATCAGTTATTAAAACTATAGCTGCTTCTCTTGACATTAAAGTCGTGTATGTGGGTTTATACATGTGAGCATGCTTGTTAAGCGTGACATAATGTTCCACTTCCAGATCCAAACTCCCAATGAGTTACATGTTATTTGTTGACTATTGTTTTGTTTTTTTTGTTTTCCAACTGATTTAAAGCTAAAATAAAAGCATAAAACTATATTTTTATACTTTTTAGTTCATGTACTGGATAACTTTGCATATATACTATATGACAGTGTGAAGGCCTCAGTCCTGGCCTTCACCATGTGAGGGCCTAAACCACCACCAGCCATGGACTTGCGTGGGTAATTTATATTAGACATACATAATTGATCGATGAGCATGATTAATTTTGTATTGTTAATGTTTACCTTTTATTTTGAGTTACCGTGTTTCCTGGTCCATGGATGGGGGTGGTTCAGCCAAAAGATTGGACTGTGGAAGCAGCAGGTTTATATACCTCCCACTAGGCCTGGACTGCACCAAGTGCCCAATACAAGAAAGGGGGAAGTTTGGGAGAAATTTGTTTATTTGTTGGTAGTTTATGTTAGAACCTTATTTGTCAAGTTATGTTAATTTCTTTATATTTAAAGGAAATATTTAGTTGAGAGCAGACTGTCTGTTTGGTGTTTATTAGTTGATTGCTTTGGTAGTGTCTTTAGTTGACCCCTTGTGTGTGTTATTGGTTTGGCCAGCCAGTATATACAGTATATTCCCCCTATGTGTGTCATTTGGGAGGTCATTTGGGAGGTCATTTGGGAGGTCATGTGGGAGGGCAGTTGGTTTTGTTGAGGTATTAGGAAGTTCAGTTTGCTGTATTTTGAGTTTCCTTATCTTTTGTTGACCTCTTTTAGGGCCCAATTTATCTGATGTTAATTTTGTATTTTTCTTACTTTTGGGTTAATAAAAAAGCCCTTTATTTTGAACTTTGGAAGCTGTGTCTTTTGCCTTACTGCTTGGTCCCTGACAGACAGTATGTGTGCAAGTAAGAATTGGGCTATGTAAAAATGTTTGTGCACATACTCCTTTAGAGAGACATTACAAAGACAGATGGCTCAGGTGTCCTCCACACCCATGTTAGAGCACGGCTCCAGGACTCCCTAGAGCTTATTGCATGGCTCTCTGCGTGTGTGTTCTGTTGCAGGTGGGTTCCTTTCTGCGTGCGAGTGCCATGGTAGTGTGTGTTTCTCTGCAGTGACTGGGATCGGTGCTGCGGCCCCTGATGGCATCAGAGAGAGGCATGCAGGCAGACAGAGAGCATGGACTCACATGGGAACATCCCAAACAGCACACGAGAAGAAAAGGCACTTTGTTTTATCGTAATTTTTAATGCCACAGCTGAACTGAAATTGATTCACCATCTGACTCACTGTTTCCTTTACTGTTTAATCAAAAGCACTTCCATCTTCCTGGAGGTTCTGTGGGTGTACTGTATATTAAAAATACATTCACTTGTAATTAGTTATTGGAAACAGACAGTAGCGTGGGAATGTATTTTCAGTAGTGGGGGCTGCCTGCGATACGTGTGCAAACTTGGCTGAATAAAATTTGCATGGAAATAATGTTTGTTGCCAAACATAAAATGAAAGTACAATCAACATTCTATCTTGATTTTTGTATGCTGTTTTCTAAAATTGTTAACATCAAAATATCATATTTGTTCTTTAGGATTAATTGTGTAAGCTAATTTATTTTAAGGAGGTGGATGCTTTGAAATCAACATTTTGTGTAACAGATGCAGATAGTACTGAGACTGTATCTGTTTCTCGGTGTATATTTCTGGACTAAAAGTGATGGTGTCGTTGCAAATGACTTGCTCTGTAGTCTGTCAGCTTTTCCTAAGAAACCAGATGGGGTTCATTGTACTGGAACACTTTATATTCAGCAGTCTCAGCATTAATCTTCTTTTCATGTATTTCTTTTCTTTTCTCTTTTTTAATAATGTCAAGGATGTTTGTTTAGTAAAACATTTAGGCTTTGCATTCAGTGTTCAGCTGGATGTTATATGAGAGGGTTCATGAAATTAACCACTTTTATATAATAGAATGGGGTGTCCTAAATAAAGAAACAAACTCTTTGAACAAATTAAAGTAGAGGTTCAAGTGACCAAATACCAAAGACAGTAATTTACAGTTTTAAATTACTTTACAGTATTGGAATAGTTATACATTTGTCAAAAGTTATATGACCACATTTATGCCACGCTTATCTGTCAACAAAATTTAAAACTAGAGCCTGTATAAAAACATCTATTTCTATCACATCAGAGCTGCTGACACTAGTGCTGCCATTCTTTGCTTCTCTGCACTTATAAATTAAAAGTTGTGCTAGAGTTAAAGAATGGGTGGTTAAAGTAAATATACGGCACAGAAAGGTTTAATTATACCTTTGAATGTGAGGTGGACTCTGTTAAACACTGTTTAGCAGAATACAAACTACATTGTTTTCCGAGTGCTCCTTAACTGTTCATTCTTTTGTATCACAGTGCAGTTTCATATTGCTCTGGTAAATAAGGATGGGTTGGTCAGGGGAAGCAAGAAAGAGATTCTTTGTCATTAAAAATGTTATTCATCTGGTTCCATTATCATTTTCCATAAGGTGCCTAAAGCAGGATTTATTGATAGGGACAAATGTGCCCTTTGACACCGGGAGCTTTCTGTTTAATGGGTCCCTGTTTAAATATTAATCACATGTACTTCTGTTTTTAAGGGAAGCTTCTGTTTGTGTCAAGTTGAAGCCTTACAGTTCCCGTTTGTGTCAAGTTGAAGCCTTACAGTTAAAGTTAAAGTTAAGGGAAATCAGCACGTACCTACAAACACAGTGCAGTGCAGCACATGGAAAGCTAGGTATGGTGGTATAGTGGTGGTGGTCAGAGAAAAGCATACAGTACAGTAGAGACCATCTTAGAAATAAGGGACGACAGAGAGCGATTTCAAGGTTGGTGACTGAAAACATCTCACTGAATAGATGTGCTGAGAGTCATTTACTTATTTTATCTCACGATTACCTTTCTTTAATGTTCATACTGCACATCATCAAAAGAAAAGCTGTACAGAATGAATGGTGCAATAACTGAATGGTGAGAAAATTTGTGACTGTGATTTTAATTAAATTAGAGGAATAGTCAGAGAGAGAGAGAGGGAATAAAAATTGGCCACCAAAGCCCAAGTCTCAGCTTTAATTTTAATAGGTTTCCATCAGTATAGAAAGAACTGCATGGGATATCTACTGTGCACTTCTTTTAACACACACTGCAGTCATCTAACTGTGGACTTGGCTACTGAATGCTTTATCTCAACATTAGTTCAGTGCACATGTGATTCAGACTTGATTGAGAGTTGCCAGTTAGATTGATGTGGAGTTCTCTGTCAATATGAGGAAGAAGAAGTGAAGACTATAATAGTGAGGCTCCAAAGAAAGCAAAAGTCTATCAGATAGCTATCAAAGGTGGTGTGTGTACAGGCAAACCCGAGAATGGAAAATGAGTTGGCAAACTGTGTTTAAAGTGCAAAAGGTAAGTGGTAGTGTCAAGTCTCATAAAACCAGGCTCCTGAAAGAAACACATGGTTCCCTCACCTTCTATTTCCATATAGCCACTGTGATTCTGCTGTGCTTGTCTGTTCTGGAAGGTAGCTTCACTTTCTCTTTTCAAAATCTTTTCATTTCTGCCTGCATGTTTGCAGGTCACTCCTAACTTCTGTTGCCAGCATGACTGAACCGTGACAAAACCAATACTCAATAAGGAGGGTTTCTGTAACAAACAAGCAAAGTGTACTTTCTGGCACAGACTTCGTTTAACTTTGATATTTGATATTACCGTTTGTCTGAACATTCCACTTGTCAGTACTTGGATAAATGATTCATGTTCTTGGATGGGTTTCCTTATGTGTCAGATAAAATTAGGTTCAGCTTGGCAAGTGTGAGTGGTTCTGAAACTGATGCTTGCTTAATCCACCCTGCTGAGAAAGGCATAATTTTATAGACTGTATGAAGCAGTATGTGTGCATGTAGATTTGTGTATCCTTGTGTGTTTTATATATTGTATATACAAATCATTTGTTCTAACAAGGTACTAAGCCATATACTGTATACAGTACTTTCATCCATTTTCTTATTGCATACAGTGCCAGGGTAGGTGATCTCAGAATCAGAATCAGCTTTATTGGGCACACAACAAATTTGACTGTGGTACAGGCTTACAAGAGTCTTTGTATGGCAACGAGTAGACAAGATAAGACTGAGAGAACAAAAAAATTAAAAAGAAAAAATGAATGTGCATATAAGGAAAAGAAATGTGCATTAGGAAAATAAAAAATAAAGTACCTATAAATATTGAAATACTGAAATATATATACACCCAGTTTAGATGCAGTGTTTCACATAGATCTATACAAAAGTATATTTACAAGGTATTGCACTAAGCGTTGTCGTTCATCCGTGTGTTTGTGTGTCTGTGCATGTGTTTCATCAGATCACTGTTTCTACTAAGTTGTGTAAAGCTTCTTTAAAGAAGGAAAAGGAAAATAAACCCTTTGCTTGTTTTTTGTTATTGTTCAGCTAAAACAGCAGTTATACATAGCATTTCAAGTACATATAATAGTTCACAGCTGTGAAACAAAGGCCAAGCAAGCACTCTCTGTTCCTTAGATCTAGGACTAAACCTCTGTATCAATGCATCCAAAGTGTATAATCCATATTCAGATCACTAACAATCATAAGCAGGGTATATAGGTTATGAAAATCTGTGTCTGAATATGCCATTAAACCATATGGTAGCATCTACCATACTGGATGAACAAGCTAATAGCATGACTGGTTGTAGAGCACTCTCTGTTTTGCAACCTCTTGAATTAAGCTTTACCTCTTATCTCATGACAAAAGTATCTTGTGGCATTTTTCCATACACTGCTTCATAGTCAAAGAATTTTAAGTTTTGTTCTTTCTCAGATTAAATATTTGTTTGTTAGGTGGATACATAGAGAATCATTTTTCCTTTTGAACAATCATGGGAGACTGTGAGGATAATTTGCAATCATCTCTTTGTTATATACTCCCTTAACTGATAAATCTAAATTTCATTATGCAAATTAAATTAAATGTAGTATGGTTTTGTCCTCATCCTTGACAGCAGGCCAAATGCAGCACAAGTGAAGTCTCTGAATTAAATGCTGCAAACTCAAATTCTGGAAACTAGTTTTACGGAGGTTGGTGGACATTAGTCTTGAGAAAAAGAGGCTAAAGTCAGCCTTTTGAAACACATTGCTACAAATCAGGCCCCCTAATTGCATTAGTGAGTGACAGACTGTATTCTCTGCTTTGATTGAGCAAACCTTTTAAGTTAATTTACCTACACAGAAAAAGGGACTTGTAAAGAAGCCAGAAAATGTCATTTGTTTATAGCTGCCTATAAAGCAATAACTCACTATTGACATGACTGGAGATTACAGTGTTTAACTAATATGACATATATATAAGCGTGTGTGTACTGTGTACCAGTCTTGTCATGTTGTAAATATGCGTAGAGGAAAATTAGCCTCCATGAACAAACACAAGCTAATAGACAAAGACACAGTTACCCACACTATATAATCCCTTTGGACAACCTGTTCCGGTGAATTAGCTCTATTTTTTCAGTGCACTTGGCCGAGTGCACGGCTTCCAGGGCCGCACAGCCACACAAACCAGGGATGGGAGATGCTGGCTGGGCTACAGACAGAGATAACAGCGGATCCGCATGTATGTCCGTGCCAGCTCCTCACTTCAATCAAACACAACCTCAGACTTGCACATCAACAAATACAGATTGTACAGTATGTTTAAATAAAGAAAATCAAACTAAAACCAACATTATTTTTTTCTCAAAAAGTCTTATATTTATTGTTGGTGTTTGGTTTGAGTTGTTTACTTACATGGACAAAACTGTAATCACCAAAAAAATTGAATCTCTTGTTTTTCTGCTTTATGTATCGGGAGTGATGGCTAAAGAAATGTATAAAGGAGCTTATATGAAAAAGTGAATTAGTGAGCAAGTTATGTATTTATTAAGTGAGAGTGATACAGTTAATGAGTGAGTGGTTCAGTTACTCACGAGTGAGTGAGTAAACAAGTGGGTGGGTGGAACAATTAGACTATGCTCACATTACAGGCCTTAATGCCAGAGGTTTAGTGCTATTTGTTGAGGTACCAGAGCGCATCTATCGTGCAGCACTTTTCCTGCTGTGACAAGTTTACATACATTAAAGTTAGTCAGCTGTAAAATGTTAGACTGACTTTATTCTCTGGTGTGGCAGAATAACAGTGTGAATTAGTAGCCATTTGTCAAATGGTGAATGTTATAACCATAGATCATCCTATATATTAAAGGCTGAAAACCATTATAAAGCCTCATCCGGTTCTTTCAAACCAGGAACTCAGAGGGACGACTCAGACCACTTGAGTATATAAAAAATATAACCGTGCTGGTTTATTCAAAGAGTCACAGGCCAGAATTCACACTTCCAGTCCAGAGATCTTCCAACCCCCAGGCTGCCAAAGCAGCCCGGAAACCCAAAAGCCCCCCAACCAAGCATTGCTATACAATATTAATCCTTTCTGGGCTGTCGAACCGTGACGTCACCCGATAAGCAAGCCTTGCAGCTGCTATAACGTTTAGCCAAAACATGAGGAAAAGTCAAGGTGCGTGACTGTTGTTTTCGTGGTGTGTATCTAAAACAATTGGACATAACCTTACACATTAAGACAAATATTAAGACTAGCATTACAGTTGACACTAACAGCAGTTTTCCTGTAACCTTGACGTGCCTGCAGTCTGCACTGCAGGCTGAATAGTTAACAGCCTAAGCTAGTCACCCTGTCTGCACTAAACATTCCTAGACAACAAATCTCTGAATATCTATCTAACTAAAAAATAACCTAACAATATTCATGTGAATTAATGAGAAAACAGTACAGTAACATTAATATATTATTGCAGGACCTATAACACTATTTTTCTTTGCTGTAGCCCAGACTGTACAAGTGCACCTCCATTAATTTAAAGTGTTTTTGTTGTGGAACAGGGCCTGAGTTGTTGTTGCCATCTATGCTAGTTAGCTAGCTGGCATTAGTATGTACTTTATAGAAGCCAACCGTTCACTAGCTAGTTGGGCACTGGCCTGGTTTTATTATCGCTGTTTAACTAATGTTACATAATCTGAACATTTTACCTTTTCACTGGAGCTGTACCAAAACATGTTTTTCTGCTTTTTCATTTTATTGATTAACACTGGCTAGCGTCACAGCCCTGTCCAAGGCTACCGGTAGCTACCGGCCACTGTGAAGGTGGAATGCTTAATGCATGTTACTCAGTGTATTCACATGTGTGAAAAGATTGGATATGAGTAACTTTAGCAGGTAATATGAACGTAGCTGGTGAGTGAGTGAGTGATTGGTGTAATCAGTTAGTAAGATTTTGAAATAATAAAAACACTGTGAAAATCACTGAAATGGGCACATTTCACAGTGTTGTGGAGAATGTCACACTTGTTTTGAAAAGTACATCATATGACTAGTGGAATACTAAGCTAAAAATAATACATCACAACGGTACCACTTTGCAGAATGTTCTTGTACTTTACTTTCACCTGTTCACCTGAGATCATGGCCCGATAGGTTTGTTTTAAAAAGGCAATTAGAACGAAAGACAGTGAGTGATGAAATGAGTGGATTAAGAAAAGTGAATGGGTGAGGAAACAGGTGACTCAAGTTAGTGAACAACGGAGTGAGCAAAGAAAGTGAGGAAACAAATAGAAGAATAGGAAAAAAATGAGTGTTGAATGAGTGGGAGAGCAAACCAGCGGCGGAATGAATCAGTGAGCAAAAAAGCAAGTGGATCACAGTTGCCTAACAGGCCACAGAAGTTGAATCCTAACATCACCCCTGTACACAATCAGCCAACTGGAACAATCATCTCCTGAGATCACCTGGACCGTGCCAGATGTGTAATCCTCTTGTCAACACTGCCCACTTAGTTGAGGCAGCATCTCAGGCCTTGTGTTTGAGATCGAAAAACTTGTCACTTTGCTGCATGGAAATAGAAGTGACGAGGTATCAACACACAGTGGCATTAAATATTTATCATTTTTTCTGCGGGTATAAAATATAATAAAAGTGTGCACAGTGTGTGTATGTTTCTCCATCTAGAAATACACCTGTGTCCTATCTTGTCAAAGCCAATCTGTCCATGTTTCCTCAACTGATGTTGAAAAAAGAGAGCAGGAAGGACAGACTGGGAAATAAAATGTGAAAAAGTGCAAGTGACAGAAATGAAGAGATAAACGGTGAGATAAAGGAATTGATAGGATATAAAGAATGAGAATGAGAAGGCCAGAGAGAATGAAAAAGAGTCTAATAAAATAAAAGTGATACAGACTGAGAAAAAAAAAGAAACTTTTGATGTCTTTTAGATGGAGAGCAGAAGTGGATCTAACTGAATGTGCAGCAGAGAATAACAACACTGAAGCAGTGAATTAGCTGCAGCCTCAGTGCAGAGTTACATAATACTCTATCACAGACTTTTTTACCTTTCCACTCAGGTCAAAGCCATAGGAAAAGCACCGTCATATTTCTGCTGACATTGAACAGCGGCTGTGAAAAAGATTTCATTTAAAATTGTAATAAATCTTTTAAAAATGTATTAGTGCAGAGCTGAGGTGTCACATTTGTCGGAAACGGAATAAAATGGAAACTGGGGAAGGCACAGTTGTAACTTTGACACATTTAACTGTCATCAGCCTGAAATACCACAGCAAAACTAACAAAGGGCCATAGCAAAGGACATTAATTTATTTATAAATATTTCTTTACACCTGAATCTGCTGCTTGTAATTTAATTTACCATTGCATTCATTTTTATGTATTACACTTGGTTGATCACGATGAAAAGCATGATTTCAAGAAAAGGTCCAAAAAAATATTTGACTATAGGTTCAACAGCTACAAGCTGAGAGACACTGCAGAAGCCTCCAGCACTGTGTTTTCAGAAAACCCCTACGCACTGCAGACATATGAAAAGTCAACAGCACTCAAAAGGAATAAAACATTCTGCATATTCACCTTTCCTCGCTTTTCCAGAAGACACGAGGGGATTCCTCTGACTTGTAAATGAGCTGCAGTACCTGCTCTCAGCATGCCCAGTGGAGCTGGAGCTTTCACTGCCAGCAGCTTTGCATTCAGCCAGAGCACAGGAGGTCTGTTATGCTGCTGGCCCTCCCACACACACAGCTAAATGCTACAGCATTAGCATAATGGAAATAAACATAGAGCAGCTGCAGAATGGATATGACACATAGTCATAGTCATTTCAAATTCCATTTCTGCACAGAAGAGCTGTATGTATTGAAATAGTTTTTATGTTAAATTTGCTTTGTATTGTGTTTTGCAAAATAGCAGTTGTGATGGTGTCACACGCAGCAAAAAGGGGATCTGCATTTCATGAGCTACACTCAGGGTAGGAAATCACTCGGAAGAGTCAGCACACCTTAGTTCTGTTCTGTTGTCTACCATGATGGGAATTCCCTGCTGAAAATCAGACCAGAGTAAGGGTTAACAGTTCTGTTCTGTTGTCTACCATGATGGGTATTCCCTGCTGAAAATCAGACCAGCGTAAGGGTTAAGGGCTTGATGTCATGTTTTCCTCACGTTTCCACCTCTGGACTTTCATGTTTTTGAGCTTCCTTTCACGGTTCATTCTCACCTGCTGCAGTTTTACCTGCTCCACTGACTCAGCTATTTCTACTTCAGTCATGCACAGCTGTTGCCAATCTGCTCATCAGTCTACACTGCATGTACAGCAAGTTACTCTCAGCCTTCATTCTCTGTTGGATTGTCTCCAGCAATACACCTTAGGTCAATCCCAGTTCCCTTATTTTAACGTTCCTCCTTGCTTGACCCAGAAGATGATCTGGTCCGCCGTGATTAAGGCTGTCCCAAAGCTCTTTTCTATGCTCTGAGGAGCGAGGAGGCTCCCTGGAGGAATTATATCCTGTCCAGTCTGTTGACATGCCCTTTATTGGAAATCAGTTTGTAATTGGATGCTTCACATTAAGGATCAGAGGAAAAGATGTCTCATGTTAGTTTAAACATGTCTCCCCAGAGTTTCTCTTTGTATCTTTTTCTTGCATCTTACGTGGGCGGGAAGGAAAACATGCAAGTGAGGGAAATGTGGATGCAATTAGGGGAAGTGGGATTCACCACTTGTTTTGCCTGTTCTACTTTGCTACGACACCTCTGCTGGTCTCTGACTTTGCTGTTGGTTCTTCTTGTGTGGGACTATTACCAGTCACAGACTCTGGTTTGCTCATGTTCCCTTTCATATCTTCAAACTTTATTTTTTTCTGTCCAAGTTTTAACTTTTGCCACGCTAAGACTCTTTGTCCTAGAAGTGTGCGAGTAGTGTCCATGTTGCCCTCCATTGTGAGATATTATATCTTCAAAGAGATTATTACCTTACTTTACCTCATTTTTACCATGACTGGATAACCATCTCTTATTTGCACTCTGTTCTGTACATGTTTTCCGCTCACCTTTTAGAGTTTGATTTTGTTTGTACATGGACTGAAGAGACTTTTCCACACACTTTGTCTGCACCTTTCATATGAAGTTGTACCTAGTCTGTGCTGCGTACCTCCTGAGTGTGTTACTGTTCTTACTGAAGTATCAGTCTTTAGAACAGTTTCAAGTCTGTTCACTGCTATGAGTGGTGTGTTCACTACTGTTATGTATAATATAGTGTATAATAAAGTTGCTGACTTCTATAGAGTTTCTACTTGATGTTTGCAAAAAAAAAAGGCTGACACTTGATAGACAGCTCGCTTCCATGCTAAACTTGAGCATTGAAGTTCTCATTGTTTTAGTACAATTTTTAACCCTGACTGCATAAAACAGCCATAATCACAACAAAGCTAGCTGTACAATAACACTAACATTCAATTTATGTTTTATCCTACAAACTCATTAAAACACTTTTTGTCATCTAAGCTTTCGGTTCTTGTTCTTTCTTTTCCTGGTAAATGAGTTTCCAAGCTTAATATAAAAGCAGTGAGGAAATGTTCTCTAAATGTCAACAATAATATCTCACAATATATTATTTGGTCTGTTGAACCAAACTAAATGTAAAAACGACTTTCAAAAAAAAATAGCATGGTTTTAGGGGGAGTCGTGCTGAAACAGTTATTATTTTTTGCAAACTAAAGTTATGCGCAGTGACTTCATGAAGCCTCTAAGTGACATCGAAGATGAAGATGAAGATGCCAGATTTTGGCACCATTGTGCCTGTACACAATCCATACTAAAACTGGTGCTCATCGACAGTATCTGGGACGCTGGGTAGATTAATAATGTAAATTATTGTCTGTCAGATAGTTATAGCATAGGCCTATGTATATCCCCTGCAACTAAGGTTTTTTTGTTTGTTTGTTTTTATGGGTTACACAAATGATACATCTGACAATTTACAGGTGTTGGTAGCCTGATTTTTGAACACTGGAAAGAGCCAGACTTGCTGGATTTGCATGATTCCGGTCTTTGCGCAAAGCAAGGCTAAATGCATCCTTGTTCTAGCTCCATATTTAACACTTATACACAAGTGATAACTCATGTCATGTTGTGTCCATGGTAATATCACCGCAGTTTGTGTAAAAATGCTCCGCCTAAGCAAGACTTTGTTATGATGACATACATTAGTTTAGTTCTCTTCTGGTAACTAACGTGCCAAACATAAACATGCTGTGCTTGCAGTTCATTTTCAAATGACAATATTTGTCCAACGCGTAAGTCATCAATACATTGCTACTTTCCTTTAACAGCAAGTACTGTAAGATAACATTCATAGCAGATGAGTCAGAGATATAATTTTTCTACACTAACAGAAGAATATGAATGTGATGCAGCCACAATGCATGTTGCACTTTTCAGAAGTGACTTTTTCTCTACCAGAAAAACTTATGTCCTGTTGTTGCTGTTATTATGCCACCTACACTTAACGCCAGTTGCTGAAAAGCAAAATACACCCCGAATTGAGCCTAACATACTTAAGAAACAGGGCAGTTAAGAGCATCTAGGAGTGATTTCTTTTATTAAATTTAAAGCAGGTGAAGCACCTTCTTTTTAAATAAACAGGATACGTGTACATTAGCAAGTTGTTTGATTAGCTGGCCCACACTTGTCAAGTTTTATCCCACAAAAAGGCATCGTTTATTTCACCCCTCCAGTTTCTTGTAGGCAGCCATCATGTCCCTTCACTTTGCTGAGACTAGAGTATCAAAGCTTTCTTCACTGGCATTTACTTTAATGTTCAGCACCAAACAAGCTGATGAGTGGAGGAACATGCTGTTTTTTTCTCTGCAATAGAGTGTGTGTGCCCTTCTGCTCCTGTGCTGAAAATAAACCATCACACGGTGAGGCACGCTCATAATTTTTAAATGTGCAGCAAACAGAAATCAGAGCGAAAAGAAAGAAGAATACACAGCTACTCACTTTATAGCAGAATGTTAACAGAAGAGAATACATTTCTGCAGAGAAACATGGTATACAGTATACAGTACACACCCCAGCCTTCAGAATATAGAAGCACATAGAGGGAGTGTGCATTTACACTCATCTGTGTGTTTGCTACTGTGTGATGCAATGGAAGAAGATGTTGAACGAGAACACAGCTGGAGCGGCAGAGGTCAGGCAATCAAACTGTATAGTGGGGAAACACTCTGCTGTTATGCACTGTGGTTTTTCTTCCTTTTATGCATACACAGATGCCTAAATGTATGCACTTATACATAAGTGTACATGCGCACACGCACACAGAGGCTGCAATGAATATAAATGCCATATTTGCCTGTAGCCTTAGAGGCAAAATATTAATGGAGAGACTGAGTGAATGAGAAGGTAGATGAGGTCTGAAGGGCTGTATTCTTTCAATGTGATCTACAAGATCCATTAAAAACAGCACAGTATTTGGTTTTCTATAAAGGAATTGTGTAGCACGTGAAATGTATAATACTAATAGTGCAATTTGTGTTTATGACCATTTACAACTACCTAAGTAAAAAGGAGGCTCATCTAAGAATGATGTACAGTACAATGAAAAAGCATTTACATATAGCTATGAAGACAGATTTGCACTGCACACTCTTAACAACTGCAACTACAAAGATCCTATTTTCTTTCAGTTAAAAGAATAACAGTACGAGAATGCACATAATGTGACTGATCACAGCAAGTGGAAAAGGAAAGCATAACATTTGCCACATTGTTCACCTTTTAAGACCTAAATGTGAGCTTGTCATATTGATGTACACACCAGTTTAATTTAGAAAGCAGTATTTCTATTGAGAATCTCACATTTAGCCATTTCTGAATACTCTCTCAGTTATACTATCAGTTAATGTCTTAGAGTGGTACTGATTGGACACTGGTTCTTTTAAGGAAACTTCCTGGAAATTATTTAAACATACTAAAACCAAAAAGACTGGGGGGGTGCTTTCAAAGCACATAAAGAAGGTAGGCAACAAGCAGATACACTGTTCAAGTTTTGCATGTCAGCATGTTTATCTTCCTTCTATTTCCTTGTAGTTGATTGTAGCTAACTAAATAATGCAGATGTATGATGGTAGTGACAATTGTGGCATTTTGTTGCATTTATTACAAACAGCAAAAGAAGACACAAACAAAGCTGGAGTATTCAGAGCTAAAATGGATGTTGTATAAGATTACTATGCAAATGAATCCCTAAACAGTGTTTATGCAATTATAGCTTGGCAACAATAAAGCATCAGGGATTGCAGCAAAATTCAGTATCTCAAGAGTTCAGAATGTTATTTTATTTTTTTTAAATCAAATTTAGCCATTTTTATTTATTTTTTTAAAACAACTTTTCTAATAAAAGTTCAAGAACAAAAGTGTAAGGATTGGGTGAAACAATTAGTTTGTGTGCTACAATTCAAGAGCAATAGCCAAATGTTGTGTCAAGGTAAAGGGTTACCCCATAAAATAACTGCATTGTTTTATAGAGAGACAGGTTACATTAGACAAGGCCCCCATTAAGACAGAAACATCCACTGTATGAAAGTCACTACAACCTGTCCTAGATGATACATTATCAGCATTTAGGGTAGCGTTAGCAGCAGCAACCTGCTCTTTATTGAGCATGAAGTTCACTTGCTAATGGTGAAAATGCCTAGTTTGTACCTTGAACTGGGAAGCTTTAGTCATTTCTACAAATACACAGTTCCATGTTAACATCATGTATGTACTGTAGTAACTGAAAATACTGTAGATGGACATTTAACTAGATAACAAATGTTAATGTTAATGTTAATGTTAATTAGCCAGCTAGGTACAGCTAAGATTTCTTCAGTTTTCTGTTTAGGGTTGTAACTTTCCATTTTTAACATCTTAATATGGTTTTGTGTTATTGTGAAACACTGATCAACTGAAATAATGAAAACTGGCTTCATTCTATGCTGTATAAACAGAAATTGCTATCAGCAAATTGATATTGTCTGGCTGGATAAAGAGTCAATCTGTGGCCTTCACATTGACCAGTCTAACTTTAAGCAGGCAGTTCTTTCTCTCGTTCTCATTTTTCTTTCGCCTGGCTGTAATTACACATCTCAGCAGCAGCAGTTCTCCCTGGTGGACCGATTCTCATGAGAGCCTTCGTTCACATTTCCTTTTCAAATTAGACTTGTGTGCAATTACATCTAGCAATATGGCACTTGCACACTAGCTGTCATGATCAATCAGAGTGATGCCTGGACCAGAAAACATGCACAGCTCTGTTTTCCCAGCATAAAGTGTGTGTTTAATGTATGTTTGGTGAATGTTTGACACCAAAAGAGAAAAAAGAAAAAAACATTTATGTTTATGCTGTGAACTGTCCAGAACTCTTGTTAAAAGCATATGGGCTTTGAAAGATAGTTAGGACTGAAATTCATTGCTGAGTAACTTTAATTAGCAGGTTGCAGTTGTCCCATTGACAGCATTGTATATGTATGAAGCAAAATGGAAACAGTCCTGACTGTGGAACCAAAGCTGGCTGCAGTGAGTAAACAGATTATAAGATGACACCACATTCACTCCTATGGAAGCTGCCTACCTGGCACATACTTAAAATCGTCCACCATGATTGAATGGCCTTCCTTGTGCTCATGTTTTTGGCCCCACAGAACATGTGCACTAGAGTCCTTTTCCAGCTAAGCCAACCATGCACTCGTGTCTGAGAATTGCTCCGCCCAAGTCAGCTGACTTTTTGTTAGCGCTCCACACATGAATGGGACAAAATGAGACTGGACTGAATGGATCCAATTCAGATTTAAAATAGTTGCTTGTGACACTAAGACCAACTTTTGTTTAACTTGTCACTATACCTTAAAACACTATATGATACCTGAAAACATGCACATCTCGATACAGAGTTTCTTTCCCATGGTCATCTGTGCTCTGAACACCAAGATGCACTAATGCGTCAATGCTGCTGTGCTGCCCTTAGTTAGGGGTTGCACCCTTTTATTGTTTATTTCTTACTGTTTGTTATTTATATGAATATTATAATTGTTGGTTTTATTATTGACATTTTATTATTGGTTTTATTATTGACGGGGTTTTTTTTGTCTTGTGTCATGTCCGTCATGTGATGTCACACCAAGTGAGAAGCTACACAAATTTCATTGTTTGCATTGCTTATGGTAATAATAAAGGAGTTGATTTGAGTTATATGCAGTAAATAAATTTACTGCCAAATGAATTTATAATGAGAGTAATTATTAAGTGTACCCCTAAACCTAATAAAATGTAAATGTAGAGATAACAGTAGTGGAATCAATGTTACATTTTAACTGACCAAATGCAATTTGGCTCATCAGCGACTGTGGATGAATTGGTCGCAATATTTTCTGTACAGCTGCAGCCCTGCTTTGTATGATGCTGCTGAGTTGAACACAGCTTTAAAAAGTCTATAAATTTGGCATAACCTCACCCTAAATCAGAAAGCATTATTAATTGGACTTCCAGCTAAAGCAGCAGTAATGGAATCCCAGGTGGGAAATTGATATTCCAGACATTTTACAACTTGACAGGTGATTACAGGACAGATTACATGCAGTTTAAAAGACGGAGGTTGACTTACTACTCCCTATACAGTATAACCAGCTGCTCATGCTGTCAGTTATATAACCCTTCAAGAATACTTATACTGATTTTAAAACAAAACTGCATTTGAAAACATCTTACTGAACAACCAACAGCAAGCAACAGCAAACTGAAAACAGTGAATCAATTTACAGATTTAAATTTTGAGTTTGAATTTAAGAAGGAAGCTCAAACTAGTAAAAGTAAAAGAATTAATTATATGAAAAGAATCAACTGTATAAATGATGATTCAAGGTTTTTATTTGCGAACTATGCATAAACAGACAGTCTAGGCATATAGGCATTCTTGTGCAGCTCTCCTTTGGAGTCAGGTAAGGAGTCAAAAGCCAGAAAGAACAGTTAGTCTTAAAATAGAAAAGTTACATAAGGGCGACAAAGTATTAAAGCACCATACACAAAAATAAGGTAATAGCATTTCGCACAGTGAACTTCAAACATTGCACTTAGTAATTCACATGGTGGAGTTCGATATGTCATTACACTTGGTGAGGTAGTGAGGAGTTATTGCACATATATTCTCACATTTTCATATTTGCCATCAGTCTTACTGCGGCAGGGAAAAAGCTATTGTAAAGTCTTGTTCTGTGTGTGATGATACTGTCCACCCTGCTGTGCCTGAGGTTGTAGGTGCAGTTTTTGTGTCTGAGCAGAGTGTGAGCTGGGTGGCGTCTTCCTCTCTGTCTGTGTGGTGTTACCATACCAGACTGTGATGCCAGTAGTGAGGATGCTCTCTACCAGTCCTCTATAATCCTGGGTGAGAGGGTAACGGTTCAACCCAGCTTTTCTGAGCTGCCTGATGAAGTATAGCCGCTGCTGGACTTTCTTCACTGTGACAGCTGTGTTCAGTGACCAGCTCAGGTCAGATGTCGCCAGCGCCAGGAACTTGTGGCTGTCAGCCCTCTCCACCTCAGTCCCTTTGATGGTCAGAGGCAGCAGAGGGGAGGGGTTCTTCCTGGAGTCTACTATTATTTCTTTTGTCTTGTTTATGTTGAGGATGAGGTCGTTCTCCTCTCCATAAACAAGAATGTTGTTCACCAGGCTTTTGTAACCTGACTCATCTCCCCCCTTGATGAGGCCCAGAATAGTGATGTCATCAGCATATTTAATGATGATGGTGTTGTCACGGTTGGAGACACAGTCGTGGGTGTACAGGGTGAAGAGTTTGGGGCTGAGACAGCAGCCCTGTGGTTAGCCTGTGCTGATTGTGAGCTCTGCAGACACCTGCCCTCCCATTCTGACCACCTGTGGTCTTTCAGTCAGGAAGTCCAGAATCCAGTTACAGGTAGGAGTTGGGACACCGAGGTCTGTCATCTTCCCAGTCAGCCTGCCTGGGCGAATGGTGTTGAATGCAGAATTGTAATCCAGGAAGAGCATCCTAGCATACATACTGCTGTTGTCCAGGTGTTTCAGGGTATGGAACAAAGCCAGAGCTGTCGCATCGTCTACTGATCTGTTGGGGGCATTAGGAAAACTGGAGAGGGTCTACAGTGTCCGGGACCATGTGGTTAACGTGTGTGAGGACCAGTTTCTCTAAGCATTTCATCGCGACTGATGTGAGCGCCACTGGCCTGAAGTCAGTCAGAGTGGATGTGTCTGATGTCATACAATACACTCACAATGATACATTGCAGGTAAATAAAATGGCCTTAGCTTTAGTGGCAAATATTCCACATCTTCAGAACAGAATTTGGAGATAATCTTACAGTCTGTGCACCATTGTTTGACGAAGGCGGCCATTCCTCCTCCGTGGGTCTTGCCGCTTTCAGCGGCACTGCGATCCTGTCTGAACACAGAGTAACCATCCAGAGTTATACCCTCATCGGGAGTCTCTTTTCCTCCCCATGTTTCAAAAAGACACCACAGAGAGGTGGTCCTTCTGTGAGGTAATCCTAGTGTGGAGTTCGTCCAATTTATTATCCAGAGACTGGACATTTGCGAACAGTATAGCGGGGAGGGCTAGCCTGCCGCTGCTAACCAAGTGCCGGAGCCTCCGCTTCAGTTTGTTGTTATCGGAAGAACTCTCTGCCGGGGATCGGCCTGGCGTCGCGTTGACATAGCATGTTAGCTCTGGATATGAGTCCAACGTGCTCGGGTCAAAATCTCCAAAAGACTGCACTCTCTTAGCAGTAGCAAAGTCGCCCAGTCATAAAAAAAAAAGTTTGCCATTTTTACTGTTGCTTTAACACGGCACAAATAAGCAAAAAAGAGACAAAAGAGAAACAATCAGACTCGGACAGCACACACCGAGGAGTGCCATCTTCACTGAATGAAACCAATGAAACCAAACTTGATAACTGATCACTTAGTTTAAAAATTCAAAAGAAATCTACTTCCTGACTGGAATAAGCTTATTAAGGGGCAAGATCAAGTGAAATGCAAAGCTGATACTGTACGGTTTCACTATTATTTAAATACAATAAAGAGTAATCCAAACCTAAACTGCTGAATTTTAGGGGCTTTGCAGGAAAATTCATTTAGAGAATTAATATTTGAATTTTGTTGTCTTTCACTATGGTCTATGATACGACAATAGAACAGTCACCAGCACCATGTTCAGTCTGATTCAAGTGATGGAGGACTGTGGCTTCCCTGAGAATCTCTGCAAAAATTTGCGGGGTACAGTATAAGGCTCAGTTATGGACCATTTGTTTTCATTAAAAACATTGATTTCCATGTGTTTTCAAAATATTTAGTTTTTGCTATAATGCAAAAATACCTTAACTATGAAATATCCATTTTCAATGCAAATTTAAAACCTGCCATTACAGACTAGTGTTAACTTTGACACCAAAATTTGATTTAATTTTAGTCATTTAATAAAAATGCACATTAGTTTTAGTCTTTTGATTTTTGTTTTACTGATCAAGAGCATTGATATTTAAACAACAGACATGTCATCACCACTTTGCTCCAACTACTTCCTGCGTCAGCTCAGGAAGTTCAATCTGCCACAGGAGCTGCTGATACAGTTCTACAGAGGAATCATTGAGTCTGTTCTCTGCTCTTCAATCACTGTCTGGTTTGGTTCAGCAACCAAACAGGACAGGAACAGATTCCAGCGAACAGTCAGTACTGCAGGAAGAATAATCTGTGCCAGCCTTCCCTCCATGGAGGACCTGTACACCTCACAGTATGATGTGTGCCATAGGCTTCAGAAAAAAGAACTGCAGTTTCAAACCTTACCTGTGCTTATTGGCGATTACCCAACATTCTCACAGCTAGGAGGTACATTTAGAGGAGAAAGGATGCAATTACCAATCTGTGGGGTGTAACGGAAAAGTAATATTTCTGTAGATATTTTATATTCTTTCTTCCAATATCCCAGCTGCTCTGTCTTATTGTCACTGAACGCACATTACAAGCCCATTACTGGAGCATTACTTTTAACAGGAACAAGATATGATGTAAAAATAACACCTGTGACAGCATTTGTTATTTTGATTTTGGGTATAACTGTGAGGCTGTCAGCAGCTCATTGAAAATCACCATGGTTCAGTATGTCCTCATATGTTCCAGCCATGTTTCATAACCATGTGAAAACAGCCAGGAGCTGCTGTGCACTGCTGTCACCCCAAACCCTACCATGCCTGACTCCCTCCATGTGGGACTTTATGGCTTCTTTTGCCAGAGTACTTATTCAAAATGCCACAGTCTCATTTCCTGAATGGCTGATGACAGTACACAGGTCATTATGACAAAAGATACTTAAAAATTTGAACTCAATTATCATATGCAGTAAAAGACGACAATATACAAGCACTGTAAAAGGTTTTGCCACAAACTCCACTGACTGGCTTCTCTCCTGCATGATTTCAGGAGTCTCTTCAGAACTTAGAACTGGGCATGAACGTCTAACTTCTAACTGAATGAATGAAGTCACTCATGTCACCTCATCATGTGGCCATATCATACATGCCTACAACAATCCCCTGTAACCCCCTCAGCCCCTTGCAGGGAATTACATTTTTGCTGGACTAATGTGAACACATTGTGACTTTGCTATCACACTCTGTCATACTGGCTGCTGCTTTGATTCCTTTAAGTACTGATATCGTGAAGCAGATTTTGCCTCAAAGAGAAATATCATCACATTTAAATATCATGAGATCTCATCACACCCCTAACAGCCACAGTGTGATGTTTTCACTGAGGTGGTAATTGATTCTCCCATAGAGTTGTGATTCTATGTATGATCTGCATAGACATGTTAAATACCTGTAGATACAATCTTATGTTCGATTATTTTACAGCATTTTTAATGGGCATGAAACATGACTAAGTCAGGCTATCTCAATATAAAAGTCACAAGCAACCTACAAGCTTGTGGACATACAGGTATTATGGTACATGTTAACTTTGGGGAAAAGGTCTGTAAGAAGCCCACCATCCCCAAAATCAAAATTCCAACAATGTGCACTGCTAATGGGGAATAAAGGTTTAAGATTAAATTATTCTGAGACTTGTCAATACACTCAGTTTAAATTAAATTAAATCTGATATTTATTATCAAAGCTCAGAGGAGAAAGCAGGACTTAGCTGGAGAGAGTCTGTTGAGCTGGTGAGCTAGATGGTGCAGGCCGCTCGAGCTTCAAACTCATTTTACAATTACTTATAAGGCAACAGTCCTATCGCTCATAGGTGTCTTAGTATTGTAGTAACAATCCCCTGATGCCAAACATGTTCTTAGAAAATTTAAACATTTAAAACTGATGGCCACAACATATACTTATAATGTTCTTACATTATCTGGGAGTCTGGAAAAATCTCAAGGCCACTGAGTCCTTGCACTTCGCAACTCTATTAGTGCTCCATGTTACTGATGTGGTTGTATTATAGTTTACCAAACCAACTACTCAAAAAATTGTTTTAACCAACCCTGTCCAGAAAAGTTTTGCTTTGTTTTCATGACTTAAAAACCTCTATATATGTTTCTGTTACATGCCGGTAGATTTTCTTTTTTGTATATCATAATCACTTGTTCATCCCAGTTCACTGCTCTGGTGCAAGTAATGATGCAAGTGCTGAAGTATATTATTCTAGGGATCCATTGTTAATAATAGGTGTTAACACACTGTAGTCATCTGCCTGGTGTCAGCGGTGGTTATCATCCTCCTCGCTGTCTCCACTATGAATCATAAAAGTAAACTGAAAATGCCAGTGTCTTCAAAAATAAATGTCCATTTTCATACTCTGTTTCTGATTGTTACACAATCATGATTCATCCTACTGTATCTTGAATTCATTAAAACATTTGCTATTCCATGCACACAGTTTCATAATTCTCTGCAATACAAGCTGGGATGTTTTCTTCTGCTTTGTTACTGCAGCTACTGTAGAATGGCTTGATCAAAATGAAAAGAAAAGTAAGTTGTTTGCATGAATACAGATGTTTGCTGTGTGACACAAAATACCACAGCCAGAAACATAATATTTAAAGAAAATTATGTCAAAGTTCAGTTCACAGTGTTTGACTCTGATGTGTTATGGGGTTAGTGCAGCACAAAAACAAGGCAGAATCTGTACTTTATCACCAAAATGTCACTAACACCCCTGCACAATCTGTACAACTGCAAATGTGGTCATGACATAGAACTGTTTCTTGGTCTGATCTGAAACCTGTTTAATGCCCCATTGTTGCCTCCAGTAATCTCATCTCAAAAAAGACAGGGCAGTTTTACAGAGGTTATTTTCTTTATTTATTTCTTCATTACTTATTTCATTGGAAACTAACAAGACATTTGAAAGGATTGCAATTGATTTTTCAAGTCTGCCTTAAGAAGCATTCATTAAAAGCAGCGGAAAATAAGAACAGTCATTTGCTTAGTTTGGAAAAAGTGGCTCCAGTTGGGGCAGATCTCGGTTCTAATGGGAGCTGGTTCCAGGTGTGGGCAGCACTATGGCTAAAAGCACTTTCACCTTGTTTAGTTTGAGCTCTGGGCACCACTAGCTGACCAGTCCCTGCAGATCTGAGAAACCTACCTGCGGTCAGCAAACATGTCTCTGATGTATTGTAGGCCTGTTGCCATTGTCTAAGGGTCTTACTGGGGAAGCCAATCAGGAGTGTGTTACCCTACTATAAATGAAAGAAGAAATTAAATGAAAGAAATGAAATCCTGCTTAGAAAGTTTCTCATTTTAACAATGTTTTACCTATACTGGCTAGTTTTGATTGTGTTTTATTTAACATGTGTTATGGTTTGTCCCCCTCAACATGAAGGTGAGGGAGAACTATGGTAGGACTCAAAACTGCTGACCCAGGTGCTAGTAAAAATTGTGGTTTAATGGTGGGGAACACACACAAAAAAAAGGAACAGTCAATGAATAAAGTACAAGGACAAACTACTGGCAAGACTAAGGTGAGCAGGAGGATGAAGACGGACAGGTGAATAGACAGGCTAACCATGAGGACGGGCGAACAAAAACGGAAATCCACAGCACAGGAACTGTCAGCGTGGACCTATAACACTGAACATATAACCAACGTACAAAATGCAATCCACAGCAGAGGAACTGTCAGCATGGAAAACAAAATGATGTACAAATACATGCCACGAAATATATGGCTGTTACAGGGTATGCACGTTACAGAAGTTAATGCTCCGGCGGTGATGGAGCATCCGCCAGAGGTATAAATAAGGTAGGAGGGTGATTACAGTGATGTGCCCCAGCTGTGCACGACAACCAACAAGTCACTGATTACAACATGTGACACAGCTGAGGCGCTGATCCCGCAAAAAGAGCGAGCAGGAGAGAGAAAGGCAGAAGAGAGGCAGGTCGCGCCGAGCGGACCTGACATCATGTTGACTGATCCAACAACAATGAGCTGAAAAAGTAGAAAAACTACTATTAAAATGTAAAGTGTTGTTGATCAAATATATTTACCAAAATATTTCTGGTAACCATGTTAAAGTACATTTTTATTTAATGAACCTATAAATATCATATAAATCTGTTTTTGCTGGACTGCACTAAGTACATATTAATATAATTGAAGTTGTATATTACAAAAATTACAGCTAAAAGAGGAATGAATATTGACTCCAAATTGGATATGACTCCAAATTAATGCAAATGTTGCTAACAAGTGCGCCATGTCAAGTTAAAAGGTGATATGTCAGTTTTGTGACTGCAGCTTTAACGCTTAGTAAATCTACTTTATGAGGACTCTATGAGAGCACTGTAATTTGATCAGATTTGACTGACAGTGCATTTAGCACAGGCAAACAACCCCACAACTCTCATGAGACTTGAATTCAGATGTTGCTGAATTTAACACATATTTCCATGCATCTACTTGTAACTGGTGCAAGGAAATATGTGGCATCATCTTTTTCCAGATGACTCTTGTCTAATTCAAAAACAAAGACAAAACAGAAAATATAAAAAAAAAATCTTTCATGTATAATAACCAAAGCTCTTCAAACCATGGCAAAAAAGTGCAGCATTTGTATAGGACCCTTCTGCTCATAGTAAGAGGCTGAGACAAAGACAAAGTTCTCAGGGCCTTTAACATGAATTATCTTATCCCATGTCCTGTAACTGTAAATGCAGCCCTTACATGTACACAGCTACAAACAGTATATCACAGTGAACTATGGTGGGCCTGAAAATCAAGAGTAAGTGATGGTATTTTGCACAGTATGTGTTCAAAGTCAATATATTGTCTTTTCTACTCAAACACAAGCTGAAGTCAGGGTTGTTGATACTGCTGGAGGGCTGGAGGTCTGACCTGGTTATATAGCTACGGCTTAAGAATGCTAACAGTTGGATTCAGACACACACACACACACACACACACACACACACACACACACACACTGTCTAACAGTTGGATTCAGACACACACACACACACACACACACACACACACACACACACACTGTCTACAATAGCACAGCCCCTAAACCATGCATTACTCCCACCATGTGAGAGATTTGTGCATAAAGCTTTTCTCATGCATCATACAAAGCCATGGTATTTATTTGAATCTTTTTTAAACCTGTGAACAAATAGCGCTCACCAAATTAGACTTATTGCGATTCGGTCAACCTATTATTAATGACTTTACCTGCTTTACATGGTATTATTTTTAACAAAACTACCTGACTAAAACACTGGAATGTCAGTTCAGCTTCTGTTGCCATGTCACACTGAGACCTGACTCATACAGCTCTGACCCAAAGGAAGATGTAGTGAAAAAACAATGTGCTGTTGGCGTTGGTGCATTTGTCTCTTCAGTACATAGGAAGCATGCCTGCTATAATCTAGGAGTTGTCTTAAGCGGTAAAGATTTTCCTGAAGATTGCAGATTTAAAGAATTTATAAAACAAGGCTCTTGCCTCAGGGTACAAGCGGCCACAGCACAAAGGAGTCATTGTACTGTACAGTCTTTGAAGTAAAAATGTTTATGGCCTCACTGACATGTCACATAGATATGATAACACCACTACTGACTGTTCAGCATAAATACATCGCACTTCAGGCACTTAATGTAAAGTCATATAACCCAAAACACCATTGCAGTGGCTCTGGCTATCAAATGTCAACACCCATCTCCTTCTGCACGTAATGCCTTGTGTCAGTTTGAGTGCCATTTTCACTCCTCTTCCTCCATTTGCTCCCAAAAGAGTATTGAAGCTACATTTCTTGAGCATTTGATACTGCCAAGGTTTTATTCTCACATGGTTAAACAAAGTGAGCAAATGATTATATTTTTACTGCAGTGTTTCTGTTTGGTTTCCATTACTATTGATACTATTAGGAAAATGTCAGGTTTTGCTCTCTTTCCAGTCACAGTAAGGTTCAGTGTAGCAAACTGAGTTTTTGTAATATTATACTACTAGCCCCTGTTTCAATTAATAAGTCAGTTTACAACTACCTATTGTTTGCCATTTGATAGGAATGAGGTAGGCATATGGAGTGTAGTAGCTCTGTACATTGATGATGCATTTGCCACTTTTTACAATTGAAAATAAAAATACACCAACAAATAATAACTTAGAGAAAGTAACAAATGCTCATATTTTAAATTTGATTTACAATGCTAACTCTACATTATGTGACAGTTGTGTAATGCAGGACAGGAACAGGATAAATGTATGAAGAAGAATTATAATTTAATTGCTTATTTATGTGCACATTGTGCTCTGTGTGATATCATTGTCTAAAACTTAACCTTACACATTAAACATACTGTATATCCTGTACAAGTCATTCTGCATTTATCGCATGTGCAATGACTTACTAATAATTCCATTGTACTCCTAAATATTGGTTGTGCAGAAAAAAAAATTAGGCTACCACTATTACTATTACCTGAAAACTTACTACCACCTCTACTCCCACTATTACTAATAATGGTGTTATTTTATTACAAGCACTAGTCTATCTATTATACACCAATCAGCTGTAACACTGTGACCACTGACAGGTAACGTGAATAACACTGATTATCTCATTACAATGGCACCTGTCAGCGTGTGGGGTATATTACACAGCAAGTGAACAGTCAGTCCTTGAAGTTGATGTGTTGAAAGCAGGACAAATGGGTAAGTGTAAGGATCTGAGTGACTCTGACAAGGGCTAAACTGTGATGACTGACAACTGGGTCAGAGCCTCTCCCACAGTGCACATCTTATTGGGTGCTCCTGGTCTGCAGTGGTTATTAGCTACCAACAGTGGTCTAAGGAAGGACAAACAGTGAATGGTCGACTGGGTCATGGTCCACCGCTACAATCTACTGTAGATTAAACTTTTAAATTTCATTCATCCTTTTCATGAGATTCCCTTTAGTTTGAATCTTGGATAAAATGGGTGAAAATGAGAAATACTGCACACTGGTCTCTATGAAAAGAAACATTCAGTGGTTACAGTGGTGATATCACACCTAGAGCGGGGAGGCTGTTGAATGTGTCTAAAATTCTCTCTAACTTGTCCTCACGACCACAGTTTTTCACTGAATGGTCAACACATCTATGCTCTTCCTGACAGTAGAACGATGGAAGCAAACAGATTCACAGAAGATGCACAGTGAGCTGCAGAGTGACAGGAGTGCCAACCAACTACAGCACTGACTCCTGTGTACACCTGTAGTAGTACAGGTGGTCATAATGATATGGCCGATCACTGTATACTATTTTAGAAAAGGCACAATAAAATATTCATAGTCAGATCATTAGTCTTTATAGGAAACACTTATATAAATGCAATTTATTCTACAGTTGAATACATTTAAATTCAGTCATTTGCAGCTGTCCTTGTAAGGACCGCATGAACCTAACTTGCCCTTGATAAATGATGGACTCCGCATAGTTCATCACAAAAGGTGAAAATGTTCTGCCTGTTCTCTGTAGTGTTCTTATCAAAATTAACATGCAGAGGAGGGAGAGCTGTGGGAAGGGTTGAACAAAGAGCTGTGTGGATGTAGGAGAACGACAAAGAGAGATATATTGGATAACAGAAGAGAAGGTGTGTTATAGGATAAGGGGGCTTATGTTGGAAGAAAGGTCTGGGATGACACAGCGATTAGAAAAGAGGAAGGAAATACTTGCAGAGGAAGAGGGAGGAGGGAGATGAAGGTCGCAGGGAGAGTGCTGTAATAAGAGAGTGAGGGAGCTTTAGAAAGAGCAAGGGATGGATACAAAGCGAGATAAATTGAAGAGAGAAGAGAGGTGAAAGAGGACAGATATATAGACTAATAGAAAGAGAATAGAACCTCAAAGAGGGGAGGATTGAGGACAGAGGAAGAAATAAGCAGAGTAAATGAAGTACAGTCAAATGAGAAAAGAGCCTGTCTGTGTGTATTGCAGAGGACAGTGAGACAAGCAGAGAGCACAAGGGGGGAAGCCCGGCAGATCTTGTCTAGAGGGGAAATTGCATTGCTAAGGATTTATTGCTTCAAGTGTAATTGGGTTCAACCAGCGTCAGGAGAAAAAATTTATTGAAGTTTCCTCTCCGGAGCGGTGGAGAGCAGGTTGTTGATCTGCTGTGACTCCCACATCCCTGCTGCTGCTACCACTGCTGCTAAGCCATCCCAGATTTCTCCCTTGAAATGAGCATAGCTAAATAGTATAATAGCAGGAGGACGTGCTAATAATGGCACCCTATAATTCTCATAAGACTCAAGCCTTGTCAGGTTTGCCCGGCTGCACCTGCCTTTCTCACTTCCCTCACTCTGTTTTTGCTCCCTTACCTTGATTATGTTATCCGACACACCTGCTTCATTTCCCCTGATTACCACCAGCTGCACCTGATTAGTTCTCCTTATTTATTCCCTGCTTTACGTTCACTCCCCTGCCAGTTCTTTCTAGTATCTTCAGGCCCGTTTGTTTCTCGTTGTCTTTAGCATTATATATTGTATTCACGTTTTAGTCGCCCTAGCTCTGTTCCAGTCTTGTGCCCCATTGTCTCAGCCTCCTCGCCTTTGTCGCTTCGCCGGACCACGGACCTCCTCAACCCCACACCATCTCCACCACGCAGCTCGATGCACAGTCTCCCATTAACTGCATGTACTAACTCTGTCTCCTCAGC
>NW_018128081.1:734744-735254 GCF_001952655.1 Monopterus albus | reverse complement strand
ACCAGCCCAGGAGTGAGTCCCAGCGTCCGCAGCCCGGCCTTTCCCTCATCATTCCACCACTGACTGTTATTCACCTTCTACGGCTCGACACCCGGTCCCACTTCTACCTGGTTATTCACTTCCTTGTTGATATCACTGTAAATAAACTGAGCACTACTTGCACTGAAGTCAGCCACCTGGATCCATCCTTTTTTTACTCGCTCACCTCTGTGTCTGAGCAGATCTGACAGAAAGAACTGGCCACCATGGACCCTGCTGACTCCAGTGCAAGCAGTTCACCGTCAAACGCTCAACTGGCTCAGGCACTGCAGCAGCAGCAACATGACCTGTCGACGGTAACACATCAAGTAGCACAATTCACCTCCATCATGCTGTCCCAACAAAATCAATCTGCCACCTGTTCTACCAGTCCCCGCCCAGATCCTCTGATACCCGAACTGGACATTTTTGACGGCAATGTGGAGAATGTGGAGAAATGCCAGGGTTTTCTGCTGCAGTGCCGCCGGGTGT
>NW_018128081.1:731708-733984 GCF_001952655.1 Monopterus albus | reverse complement strand
GTCACGTGTCTCCCCACCAGCCCCTCCTGGACTCTGGAGCCAGGGGCAACCTTATGGACCCTGCCTTGGTGGAACAACTAGGCCTGGCCACCGAACCACTGCCCCATCATATTGAGACCCGGGCTATTGACGGCCAACTGCTGACCCACATCACGCTGACCTGGTCCAACACAACCCCACCGTTGATTGGACTACTGGCACCATCACCCAGTGGAGCCCTGCCTGTGCATCGACCTGCCTCCTCACTTGACAACCCTCCTCTTCCTCACTTGCCACCCCGCCAGAGCCCCTGGACCTGTCTTCCATCCCACCAGACTACCACGACCTGCAACAGGTGTTTAACAAACACCTGGCTATGGACTCTCTCCCCCCTCATAGACCCTATGACTGTGCCATCGACCTGTACCTGGGAGCCACCTTGCCCAACAGTCGCCTCTTCCACATCTCAAAACCCAAACGACAGGCTCTGGAGGAGTACATTGAAACAGCCCGACGTGCAGGCATGATCCGTCCTTCTTCCTCACCCCTGGGTGAAGGGTTCTTTTTTGTGGGGAAGAAAGATGGTGGTCTCCGTCCATGTATAGATTACCGTGGTTTAAATGCAATAACTGTCAAAAACAAATACCCATTACCCCTTCTCTCCTCTGCTTTTGAGTCTCTCCAGGGTGCGGCAGTCTTCATGAAGCTGGACCTCTGGAATGCCTACCATCTCGTACGCATCCGAGAGGGCGATGAGTGGAAGACTGCCTTCAAGACCCTGCTTGGGCACTTTGAATATCTGGTGATGCCTTTTGGCCTCACCAATGCCCCGGCGGTTTTCCAGGGGTTGATCAGACTCCTGGAAAGCCGCCTTTACGTAAAAGCTGAGAAGTGCGTTTTCCACTCCTCCTCCGTGGCATTCCTGGGGTTCATCATCGAAAAGGGAAGACTCCGTGCCGACCCATCCAAGATCTCTGCTGTCACCAATTGGCTTACCCCCACCTGTGTGAAGGACCTGCAACGCTTCCTGGGCTTTGCAAACTTCTACCGCTGCTTTATCAAGAACTACAGCACCATAGCAGCCCCCCTCACACAGCTCACATCCACTAAAGTGAAGTTTGCATGGTCCAGGACAGCAGAGCAGGCCTTCTAAACCCTCAAAGACTGGTTCACCACAGCCCCCGTACTCCTCCAACCTGATCCCTCAAGGCAGTTTATGGTGGAGGTGGACGCGTTCGACACTGGGGTGGAAGCGGTCCTTTCTCAGCTGTCCGGGTAAGACCATGTCCTGCACCCCTGTCCCTACTACTCCCGACGGTTGACCCTGGCCGAATGTAACTACAATGTGGGAAACAAGGAAGCCTGCTGGCCATAAAATTGGCCTTTGAAGAGTGGCAGCACCTCCTCGAGGGTGCTGACCAACCTTTTTTAGTGTGGACCGATCATAAGAACTTGGCCTACCTCCAGTCAGCTAAAAGACTGAACCCCCGACAAGCGAGGTGGGCCTTGTTCTTTGATCGGTTCCGGTTTACACTCTCATATTGGCCGGGGTCTCGCAATCAGAAACCAGATGCCCTCTCCCGACAATATAACCCCCCAGCCACTGATGACACTCAGGAGCCCATTCTGCTTGCCCCCTGTATGGTGGCCTCCATTACATGGGAGATTGAGGACACCATACGGGAGGCGCAGCAACAGGAACCCGATCAAGGGGATGGGCCACCAGATAGAGTATACGTCCCCCTGGCTGCTAGGGCCTAGACCCTCGACTGGGCCCATGCCTCACGGCTAGCATGCCATCCGGGGGTACAATGCACCATTTCCCTCCTAAAACGTTACTTCTGGTGGCCCACCCTAAATAAAGATGCCAGGCGTAGCCGCCTGTGCTCCCTGTGCGCAATCCAAACCCCTCCACCAGTCTCCTGCGGGTCTTCTTCGGCCGTTGACCACGCCTAGCCGGCCCTGGTCTCATATAGCCCTAGACTTTGTCACTGGCCTGCCTCCCTCCCAAGGCAACACTGTCATTCTCACCAACGTCGACCGTTTCTCCAAAGCCCCCCATTTCCTCGCCCTTCCACAACTCCCTACTGCTCTAGAAACCGTACAGCTCCTGGTTCAGCATGTTTTTCATATTCACGGCACCCCCATCACTATCGTTTCTGACCGCGGTCCACAATTCACCTCTCACGTCTGGTCTGCTTTTTGCACTGCCCTCGGAGTACGTCCCTGTCTTTCATCCGGTTATCACCCCCAAACTAACGGTCAAGCTGAACGGCTGAACCAGGAGCTGGAGAACC
>NW_018128081.1:714964-730680 GCF_001952655.1 Monopterus albus | reverse complement strand
TCCTGTCAGGTTTGCCCGGCTGCACCTGCCTTTCTCACTTCCCTCACTGTTTTTGCTCCCTTACCTTGATTATGTTATCCGACACACCTGCTTCATTTCCCCTGATTACCACCAGCTGCACCTGATTAGTTCTCGCTATTTATTCCCTGCTCTCCGTTCACTCCCCTGCCAGTTCTTTCTAGTATCGTCCTTTTTTTGCTCGCACACCTCTGTGTCCGTGCAGATCTAACAAGCCTTTAAATCAACCCTAGACCTAAACATAGTTATAACTTGTTTGAAAGCCTCACCCTGAGTCTCTCACACCCAAACTGGAAAACTCAAAAGCCACTTGTTTTTGTTATTGTATACCGTCCGCCTGCCCCTTATTCAGAGTTTAAAATAATCATAGTGGGTGACTTTAATATTCATGTAGACTAATGTATATTTATGTATGAAACCAGATGAATCAGATCAGCTGGTCAAACTTCAAGCATGTCTTAAAGACATAAGGGCCTGGATGACCTGTAACCTCTTACTTCTGAACTCTGACAAAGTGTACTTGTACTTGGGTCTGAAAACCTTAGAAATCTGCTATCTAACCATATAGTTACTCTAGATGACATACAATATGCCTCCAGTAGTACTGTGAGGAACCTTGGAGTCATCTTTGATCAGAATATGTCCTTTAAATCACATATAAGCCAAGTCTCTAGATCTGCCTTCTTTCACCTGCGCAATATTGCAAAAATTAGGAGCATCCTGTCTCAAAGTGATGCTGAAAAACTGGTCCATGCATTTGTTACTTCCAGGCTGGACTACTGTAACTCTTTACTATCAGGATGTCCCAATAATTCCCTAAAAAGCCTCCAGTTAATCCAAAATGCTGCAGCCAGAGTACTGACAGGAACTAGCAAGAGAGATCATATCTCTCCCATATTAGCTTCTCTCCACTGGCTCCCTGTAAAATTCAGAATAGATACAATAATAATACAAAGCCCTTAATGACAAGGCTCCATCGTATCTTAAAGACCTCGTAGAGCCTTATCATCCTAACAGAGCACTTCGCTCTCAGAGTGCAGGTCTACTTGTGGTTCCTAGAGTCCACAGAAGCAGAATGGGAGGCAGAGCCTTTAGCTATCAAGCTCCTCTCCTATGGAGGCATGTGATGCTCTGAGTCTGTCTCCTCTCCTCTTTCTCCATATGTCACCATTATGTGTCACTAATTGTGTCTCCTTTCTCCTGTAGTGTGTTCTCTTTCTCTCTCTCCCTGTACCTTTCTGCAGGTTGCCCTGGCTTTGGAGCTCTATGTTTCTGATGAGCAGTCACCGGCCACATCAACCTGACCAGTCCTTGATTGTTGTTTGTTGTGTCCTGTTGCTTTTCTTCTTTTCTCTCTCCTCTATCCACTCTCCCCAACCGGTCGAGGCATAAGGCCACCCACCAAGAGCTGGTGTCTGTCAGAGGTTTCTTCCATTAAAGGGAGTTTTTCCTCCCTGCTGTTGCAAAGTGCTGCTTAAGGGGGGGATTTGTTGGGGTTTCCTCTATAATAGTAGTGATAACAGTAAGGTTTAGACCTTACTATGTAAAGTGTCCTGAGATGTCTTTTGTTGTGATTTGATGTTATACAAATAAAATTTGAAATTTGAATCATTTTATATACTAAGCAGCTCAGTTGGCCATCAGCTGTTTTGTCCCTGATGGTGATCTGATTCCGCTCAAGTGCATTTTGTCATTATGTGCTGTAATCTAAGCTCCACTGTTCAAGTCTATAATTTCAAAATTGCCTACAACTCCAGGTTGTAGGCAACCCAAAACAAAGCTACTATTACTGTGGTCGGCCCTCACTTGTAAACCTGCACCAAATATTGTACTGAATGTGAAGGATTCATTTTTTTAAGCACTTATGCCAAGAAATCCATCAATGAGATCCTATAGAATTGGTTATAGTTTCAAAATATAGGTATCAAATGCCACAAAATTAACAGTTAAAATCTATAAAACTTTCAAGAAAATTTGACTTAAAATTATTATTTTTTGCTTTGTGCTGTATTACTGCTTCATTAAATGGCCATTATCATTTGTTATTACCGCCATAATTATGCAGACTCCTCCTACCAATAGGCCAGAATCAATAGATGTTATAATTAGGTGACCTCTAGCTGCTGTAGTGATCATGACAGGAGAAAAGTCACTGTAGGTGGCTTCGCATAAAGAAAGAAAAAGTGTGCATAAGGAGAATGCTGAGGTGGATGGGTGGGAAGACAAAACATGACATGTTTCCATTTCAGTGTTGTTACTTTAGTAAGTTGGTATTTTCACCCAGGCCAAGATCTTTTGCATACTGAGCCACATCTATGGTCTTTATGAGAAACTAATAATGGACGTTTCATTCAAGGTAGCTGCAGACACTCCAGTTTAAAAAAAATGATGTGTTGCTTCTGATTACAATGCAAGCAGGAGTTCGATGGTTTAAATCAGGGGTTTTCAACCAATGGTCAGCAGCCTCCTGGTGGTTTGTTTAGGAATTGCAGGTGGCCCCTGACCATGTATTTAATAATAGAGTTTCTCTTTAAGATTTACAGTTTATTTTATTTTATTATACACATTTACATGTATTAATTATATTTGTTATAGTGAATAATCAAATCCATGCAAATATATTAAATTTAAAAAAGCCAAGGTGACTTTCAAGATTAAAATTGTTCCCATCTGGTCTATCCACCATAAACAGTGGTCCTCAAAGTTGCTTAGTCACAGTGGTGGTTCCTGGTTCACAATCAGTTGAAAACACCTGGGTTAATTTGAAATCAGTCATTAATTCCTTTTTTTTTTCAGAAGTGGTACATTAATACCATATTCTATGACATAATCAGCCTCAAGCTAATGATTTAAGACTGAATAACTTCCATATTCATGAAGTGCCTTCATCTCCCAACCACAACTGTCTCAGGGTGTACTGGTGGGAATCCAGCTGCAGACCTCATGTATGGAAATCCAAGTGAGCCACGGCCAGGTTAAATAAGATGGGTGTCAGTAATTGATACATGCTAGAGCTTTGGTTTTGTATGAGCAAAACAAAAGCAATACACATCTTTCATTTGACTGACAACAGAAGTCTGACACATTCAGTCCAAAAAGGGTCTCCTCCTGGTGCAGCACAGGAGGGGTTTTATGGACATGTGTGTGTACTGTGTGTGTGTATGCTCACCCCGCCCGCCACTGCAGTGCAATTCCCATCTCTCCCTGACATGCAGCAGTGTTCACAAACCCACACTGCAGAACAGAACAGGCCTGGCTCTGCATACCAATCAGGGATGGAGAGCGACAGACAGTGAGTGAGCGAGAGAGGAAGACAGAGAACAGGGAACAGAGAGAGACAGAGGGAGAGAGAGAGACACACAGTAACACAAAGAGACAAAAAGCCAGAGAGGAAAGAGAAGAAGCACCTCTCCTCCTCTCCCCCTTTTCACCTCTGCAGTAAGCTTGTCATTCCTCCCAGCTGAGCAGGTTACAGCTCTGCAGTTCTTACAAAGGGATTCTCCTTCTCAGGCTTTCCCTGCTCAGGGAGGAGGAGGAGGAGAGGGATGGCTGGAGGCAGGTAGCTGCAGACTCCTGATAGTCAGGTGGTGCAGCTGAGGCTCTCTGCTTTGTCTTGATAATGTTATTGATTGCCTCTAAAAATGGAAGACACATTGATTGAAACTGAGTGTGTCTAATGTAAAGGGCAGCACAAAGCATATTCAGAGCAGATCTGAAATAATCATTGTTTAACCATGTGAGAATAAAAGCTTGATGGTATCAAATGCCCAAGAAATACAGCTTTAATGTACTTATAGGAGCGAGTGGAGAAAGAGGAGTGAAAATGGAACTTAAACTGACACAAGGCATTATGTGCAGAAGGAGATGAATGTTGACGTATGATAGCCAGCAGTTATCTGTGCTTGGAGGGACCAGGACAATAAAATGTAAACTGCAGTTTAGAAGGCAGCAGATATTTCTTCATCTGTTTTCACATCCACCATGCTTAGTTGAAGGACTGTTTTGACTACTTCTGTCAAAATCTTTATCCTGACAGGATGAAGGGTTACAAAATGTGTTTGCAGTGAATATGCAGCTTGAGAGTTTGAGTAACATTTTTTCTACAAGCCTCAGCTGGCTCATACTCTAAGAAAATTAAATACAAAAACGAATTCTACAGTAGTTGTTTAGTTATATTTCACTACTTATGCAGGGATTTATAATTTCTACTCTTAAAGTGATCCAATCACATTAATAGGCATTTTTTCAACAAGTGGAACTTAGAATAAGGTGTAGCCATTGTCAAGTTCAGCTTTTACTGTACTCACTACAGTTCAGGTTGAGTTCCTGAATCTAAATTTGATTCCAGATCAGCTGGTTTGCACCATGGCAAATACTAACATGGGAAGTGTATTTTGATAAACATGTCAAGGACGTTTGTTTGAATGTCTTGCATGTATTCTGAATCAGACTGTGGTAGACATTTGTGGCATGTGCTTTGTTTTGCAGTTATCCATGGAAACTGTAGGTTTGCACAGTTTGGCGAGTGTTGTGGAGTATTTTTAGAACGCCAACATCCCACTGTGGGTAGGGCTCCTTGATGCTGTCCTTCTGTAAAAAATGACCCTAGGCGAATCCCAATTCACCTAACTGCATCCACTTTTCCCTCACATCTTATTCCTTAGACCCACCTATGTAATGGCAAATGGACTGTATTTATATAGTGCTTTTATGCATTAGCCAAAGCGCTTTACAGGGAGATTATACACCATTCACACACCGATGACAACAAGGCTGCCACACAACAGCGCTCCACAGGGACACTGAAGCATGTGGGGAGACCGAGAGTCAAACCACCGACTTGTTGGTCAGAAGACGACTTGCCCTACCTCGTGAGCCACAGCCACCCCACTTCCTCCTAGAGATATGATCTCCTGGAGATATGTAAGATGCTAAGAAAAGATACGAGAAACTATGAGAGTGGAACCGAGAAACAAATTTAAACTGAAGTGAGACTTCCTTTCCTCCAAACCCTTAGTGAAGCATACAATCACAAACTGATTTTCAATAAACGGGGGTGTGTCAGTCCAAAACAGACTTCTGTGAAAGATGCACTCATGTATCCTCGGTTATAGCTCTTCCAGGCAGCCTCCTCATGCCTCGGTCCTCAGAGAAGAAATAAGAGCTTTGTGGCATCCTTAAACATGGTGGACCATAATGACTTCCAGGTTGAGTGAGGATCAAGGACTGAGGAATGATAGGATAAGGGAACTGGTGGCTATCGTTTACTGTACATGTTGTGTGTACCAGCAGGTTACTACACCCAGCAGTTACACATAATAGTTAAGCAACCTTTAGCGAGCAGAGTAATTATGACACGAGTTCGTGGAACTAGATTTAATGAAACCATAATGGCTTCATTATCATAATGGCATGTTTATGACAGTTTCCATGATGATGGAGTTCCAGTACTCTTCCCACCATAATCATTCAATTAAAATCAATTAAATGTTGTTTGTATAGCACCAAATCACAGCAAAAGTTGTCTCAGGACACTTTACAAGGTAAGGTCTAGATCTTACTGCTGTTATGGTTTCTTGGTTTGTTCCTTTAGGTTTGTTTGTTCAGTGTGTTTTTGGACTTTTCACCTAGCTCCTGGGCTGAACTGTTTTAGTTATAGCTTTGTACATTCCTTAGTTTCACTTTTGCCCAGTTGAGCTTCTTTGGTTAGTTTTTTACCCTTTTGTCTCTCTGTCCCTTGCCCTTCTAAAGACTATTAAGCACTCCATCCCAGTCCGTGTCCACATTTTGGGTCCAATTCTAGCGTTAGATTTGACAACTATTATTATTATAGAGGAAAAACACAACAATTCCCCCTTGATCATGTGTGTTTCTATGACAACAAAGGTCTGTAAAACTTGCTAGTGTGACATATTTTTGCTAATGGAGTTCTTGCAACATGGATGCACTATTTCAGGAGGTGGTTTATGAGAGCAACGAGAGAAACAACCTGTATTGGTTGGAGGACTTATTGGGTTTTCTGTTTTTTTTTTCATGATAATAAAATTTAAAAGTCATAACATGTAAATGTTAAAGAAAATCTATATTAGAATCATTTTTCCCATTGTCCGTTCCACAACTGCTTTGCCATTACCCCATTCATCTATATAATCGTACTATAGTCAAAGGAAAAACTAAAATGGTTGCAACCTAGTTAATGTCAAGGATTTTTATTTTTATCACAAAAAATATCAGTCACCCTCCTTTGCTTTTATTTCCAGCAAGATCCTGACTCACACTTGGGTTTAGTTTCATCACTCTTCATGCTAGGGAGAAGCCCTTCCCAGCACAGCTTGGATTTTAGATTTAACCTTGAGAACAAGTGCAGAGACATTTCCATGTGTAGACATTCCCAGTGAAAATTTATATCAGACAGTGAAGTATCTTATACAGAAGCATGAAAAGGAGGATGCTGTACTTTGACCAAAGGCTCTGACATGTTTCAGAGAAGACAGGATAAGGTGCTTCTGTCAGGGTTTGGTGTCAAGAGGCATTAAGGTGCGCTTTAGGGCACTTTGCTTAAGGGCATTCTTCAACTTGATATAAAAATATTATTCAGATGTAGTACAGACTAATGACATAAAATCATAATCAGCGGTAGATCAGTACTAAAATTTGTCTTGCAGTGTGAAGTGAGAGCACAGAAAGATTGACTGTTTAAAAGCCATATTTCAGAAGATATATTATTTCAAAAGATATATTTTTGTCAGCATTTGAAACTGAGGTTGTTGTCTTGGGCAGACACAGTCTGGTCAATGGGTGGGAAATGTGAGTGTAGTTTAACAGCAGCATTACCTGTATTTGAAGGTAACCTGGAAATGATCTGACTGCGAATGGTGGTTGTTGGATAAGTGTCAGTCCATTGTATAACAGTGATCATTTGAGGAAAGGAACCAAGGGTGAAAATGTCTGCTCCTCAGCACCAAACAAATACAATTAAAAAAAAGGAGGCATTTGTGTAACTGGGACATATTGTATGTTAACCAGTTCTTTTTTTTAATCTTCTGGCAGCTTAATTGGCAGCTTCTCAGATAGTGCAACAAAAAGCGCATATAACACAGTACACCCAATTTATAGTCCCAGTATTATATAAATATAAAAGATAATAATAAGTAAAATAATAAATAGAAAAACATCTATGTACTGATGTTGGTTTCACTCTGATGCATTGCCCATTGGGTGCTGAGGGATGAGGACTCAATGTGCTCATGAATAATTTATTTACACCTATTGATGAATGGCTACACATCATATGTTACCCATTGGGCAATGAGTAGCATAATGCTGCACACTACTGCACATTCACATAGCGAAAGGGATGTTAAGCACTCAAAAGAAGCAAATTGTCAAACAGTGAGAAGAATTTCCCTGCAAAAATGACTTCTCAGTGGCAAGTGATAACTGTTACAGCTCTGGCCAAGAAACTGCATCTTAGTCTTGTTGTATATGATTTGAGGACTCTGTACCTCTTCCCAGATGGTAGGGGGACAAACAGAATGTGTCCTGGATGGGTTTGGTCCCTACTAATGATGCTGGCCCTTCTGTGTAATTGGCCAGCGTATACAGTGTTCAGGCTTGGGAGCTCAGATCCTATAATTGTTTTTCCAGCTTTCACTACATGAGCCAAGTTGTTACAGTTCTCTTGTGTGCAGCTGGCATACCATATCACTATGCAGTAAGTGAGGATATTCTCTATACTGCTGCAACAAAAATTCACCAGGAGTCATGAGGGTAGTTTGACCATTTTCAATTTCCTTAATTCTCTGCTTTTTTTTTTTTTTTTTTTTTATCAGATGTGCGGTGTTGAGAGACCAAATGGGTTCTCTTGTTATGTGGACTCCCAGGAACCATATGCCATTGATCTCCACTTCCTCCCCATGTATGAGAAGAGAAGAATGGGTAGTTTTTTGGATTTCCTGAAGACTATGATCATCTCCTAGGTTCTTGTGGTAAACAGGACCAGGTTGTTTTCTGTAGACCACCTGACCAAACTGTGAACCTCCTCTCTGCAGGCCTTTTCATAATTCCCTGATACAAGTCCTACTATGGTGGTGTCATCAGTGAACTTTGTGATGGTGTTAGAGTGCTGTACATCGGTGAAATTGTGTGAAAAAAGTGAAAAGGGCTGGAGTGAGTGCACAGCCTTAAGGTACACCTGTGTTTGGAAAAACAGTAGTTGTCTGTTCTAACATGTTGTGGTCTGTTTGCTAGAAAGTCCATGATCCATGAGCAGAGTGAAGTGCTTAGACCCAGGTTATTAAGTTTGTGAATGTGTTTATAGGGATTATGGTATTAAAGGAAGAGCTAAGCTCAGCTAATAACATCCTCACATAAGTGTTTGGCTGCTCCAGGTGGGTCAGCACTGTATGGAGTGTGAGAGAGATGGCAGTGGCTCTCAATGTGTATGTACAGTGTTCTTTCATCAGGCAATGAGTATGAACAAAAAAGAAAATGAAATGCAAACAAGAAGAAGGAATGTGCATTAGGAAAATGAAAATAAAAATAAAGTACTTCTAAATATAGAAATATATATACCATAATACGATGTATTTGGGGGTCACCCAGGAATATTTTTTGTCACACTGCTATGACCAGGTCTAAATCCAGATTGACATGGATACAGAATACAATTACTAGTTAAAATTTTTTTTTACCTGATTATTAACTAGCCTCTCCAATATTTTAGCCAGACAGGAGAGTTTAGATGTAGGGTCAAAATTATTTCAGGGTCCCCCTTTATACAATGGTACAACATTGTTGTATTTAAAGCTGAGAGTAAGTTAATGGGATCACAAAGCCATCATAAACATGTTCTCTGCAGTACCACTCTCAGGAACCCTTACCCTTCTTTGTAAAAGGTTGGGACATTAATTTTTGTTGCACCATCTGCTGTGGTGTCCACTGAATTCTGGGAATGGAAACAGGGGTGTAATTAAAGCATTATATCATTCCTTGCTTGTAACCCTTCCCTCAAAGATAAAAACTGGTTGTAGTGGGACACAAACCAGTCATGTAAGGTGTAATACCTTTGTCATGCGTTTGTCCTTGGAATAAGGTGATAAATCTGTGGAGAACCCCTCTGATAGTCAATACCACTGTCAGGTGGACGCACAAAGGAGAAAATGAGGTGAGATGAAAATGTTGCGTTCCAGTCCATTTGCCGTGTCAGCCAGAGCTGCATGCCGGCTGATTCGATTAAGTGCAGCTCAAACTGGGGGTGGGGGCATATGATTTACATAGCCTTGCCATTCTGTCATTTTAGCTGTAAAAATTGTCATCCTCACTTAGCATGAGAAGGGTGAATCACTGTCATAGCAATGATTCTGGGAAACAGAATGAGCAGATGAAATATGTGTTGTTACTGCTTCTGTTGGTGCTATTGCAGCATGTGAAACAGAAAAGGTTAATTTGTCCTATTGCTTCACACATCAAGAAGAGTAATTATAATCATTACTTTAGACTCTGTGACTTCATTAGTTAGTTAATCATTAGTTATCCCAAGGAATTCTTCAATCCACTGTACAGGATGAGGACTTTTTCCCTCCCTTTAAGTTAAAATTAGGTCCTAGAAAAAGCACAGAAAACTAGAGAGGCATGAATTATTTGCCATTTTATATATTCAGAAAAACACAAGTGGTAAAATTACTTACTTACAGGCAAATCAAAACATACGCTTAATTATGTATTTGTCCTGATGCAAATGTGCTGAGGCCCTTCCACGTCCCAGTAGCACAGGCAGATAACTACCACAGAGAAGCAAAACAAAATCCAGCTCTTCTGACCGCTGATTGCACGTCAGTCCCTGTGAAACACATTGCAAGGCAATCAGCAGTGTCTGTCTCATTTTGCTAAGCAGTCTGTTTGCATGAATGCATGTGGGGGTGTGCAGAAGGAAAAACAACAGAGAGAACAAAGACAGAGAATTGCAATTAGCTGTTTTATATAATATAGTAACAGCTGCCAGTGTTTAGAACAAGAGAAGGCTGTTTGTTTTAACTAAATATAATGATGCCTCAAGGTCTTTCACTTCCATCTAGAGTGTTATGCAACTCCAACTCTAACTGGGACGGGAGACATTTGATTCACAGAGACCTGGATTACATAATTCCAGGGTAGAATAGAGGCTTTCATGTATATTTCAGAGAATATCCATTATTTATTAAAGGAAGGCGGCTTTCTCTGATTCTCTTTCTATCATGTTGCTTTTTTTGGAGTCAATGAGGATAACATTCTCTCAGAGAAACTGAGCAGAATTTCCCCGTGGAACAGGGCTCAGGAACAATACTCTCTGAACATTGTTTTGTCATGAAAAACTATTATGTGTGAAGACAAAAAACTGCTGTTGGAAGAGCTCCTGCCAGAAGGTCTTACTGGTTTTTCTCTGCAAACAGCTAGTCAGCAGTGCTGACACGCATAATAAAAAAAAAACTCATAAAGTGATTAGGTCACCATTTCAAAGCAGCAGCATCCACATGCAAGAGAAATCCCCCCCCCAAACAGTTTCTTTTTTGTAGTTACACGCTTGAGTTCAAAAGCACCGAGGGAGCAGCCAGACTCTGCAGGGACAGACACCACTGAATTAAATTCAACGCCTTGAAGAGTGAAAGGGACAAGAGACTGAAAAACGTCTGTGAGGGAGGAAGTTGCTTTCCACTTACAGTACAAGACGAAAGTCAGAGATTAGAGTGAAGAAAAGTATTTGGGACCTGTAACAAACTGGTTTGCACTATACATAGTGTGTCAAAGTGAAAATTGTTTTTAGATTTTTTTTGAAGCATTTATTTGAGAAATTTATTTTTATGAAAAATCTATAACCTAAATTTCTCTTTTACTCACACTATTCAGTACTTTGGAAGCAATTACAGCTTCTGGTCTTCTCCAGTAGGTTCTTCATCTCTGTAGAGGACTACTGAAACGCTGGTAGAGAGACTGGTTTTTTGTCACCAAATTACTCAGTTTGGCCAAACTGCTGACTCTAGGAAGAGTCCCTCTACCTGCTCCGAACCAAATGGCAGACAGTTAGCTACTAAAAGCAGATGCCACCTCCTGAAATGGTGGATACCAACTAAACAAAGACTGTGTAACTGAATACTAAGTGTAAGTGCAGAATAAACATAGCAAAAATAGACAAGAGTCTGAAAATTTCTGGGCAGATGTTTGATAATATTAACGAAACCCCCTAGCGTATGGAATGGAATAAGGCTATGTGTGTGTTTTATTGCTTAAGAATTTAATTACATTTGTAAATGAAAGCACTTAGGTCATCAGTTGCGAGAAACATGACTCCAAGTCATCGCTAATGTTGCTTCATGCATTGTCTGATGGATGTGTAGCCAGGCAACTGTTAGCTTTATGTTAACCACATCAGCTTTGTAAGGCAATAAAATGTCGTGTGTGTGTGTGTGTGTGTGTGTGTGCTTCTTTCCTAGAACAATTAGTTTTATTGTATAACACTCATTGACCATAATGAACATAACTGTCTGTTGTCAGGTCTTTATACTGCTGGTGTTATACAAATTTTACTAAATGTAATGAAATTTGTTTATGTCTTAAACTCATGTACAGTACAGTAGGTTACTGTGGCTGAGGAATGCTTGAAGAGGAAGAGTTAAGGTTTCACTTCTTTCACACATCCTGAGCCTCCCATCAGCTTCTCTCTCTCTCTCCCTTTCCATCTGCCTCCCTATTTATGTTTTCTTACTTTATTTACCTCATCTCTATTTGTCTCTGTCTCTCTCAGTGACTTTGTTTTTCTTTCTCTCTGTCTGTCTCTATACCTATCTACAGTATATTTTCAAAGCATACGGAGGAGACTATACTGTATATAGGCCGACAGCATCATTACCAGCAGCAGTTGCCAGTAAACTGAGCATCAACACCACCAAGATGGTGAAACAGGAGCAAATAGTGGAGCTGTCTGTTAGAAATGGCATAAAGAAGAGGCTGTTATTCTCATATGGGTAATCTCTGTTAGCAAAACTGCCCTGCATAGGTAAACTGAGGTCAGCTCATGCTTTGTAAAAACCATAACCTTTGTAAAAGGTGCTGCTATATCTGTACAGGATTTTTTCTGTCAGGACTAGGTCTCGCTAAAATTAACATAAGCATCCACACACATCAAGAGACCTTTTGGCAACTTGTAATTTTTGCATTGTAATCCTCCAGGTGGGAGCAGTAATAAGTGAGTAATGAGGCCGCCATGGTTGAGTATCTACTGACAAATACCTTCCTACTCCATTCAAGCATGTACTAGGTATAAGCAAATTGATATTGGATTAGCATTTGTTGGATATGTGTAAAATTATGTGTGTTGATATATCAACTGTCTTTACATGCTTGAAAGAATAAATAAATAAATAAATAAATAGTGGTGGAAAGTGGTTTAAGGCAAGGTGGCACATCTTTTTAATTACAACCATAAAATCCTGACTGGATGTTCTATTGGACTGTTGCATGTTTTGGAACCACTTGCACTGCTAGAGAAAGTGGCCAAGTAAGCTTTTGTGGTGATCATTCATCAACAGCTTCACTAATCTTAAATATGAATGTGTTTGATATGTATGTAATAGCGTTCAATAAAACAAAACATTCTCAAAACAATTTGTGTGTGTTTGCTGTGGAAAACGTGAGCTTTTTTAAACAAGTAAAATGCTCAAAGAAGCTGCAGTGCCAGTTACTAAAAGATGTTGAAATGGTAAGGTTAAAAGATCCAATTAAGTTGTAATTTCAATTTAACATACTATTGAAGTTGAAGTGTCAGTTTAAGTGTTTAAATGAGTTGGAAAGTGTCAGTAGAAGTGGAAATCCTTAACTATATACTCTACCTACAGTAATCTCTTATCAGCCACTAGACTAGAGGGTCTAGTGAGACTCAAAACAAAACTACACCAGAAAAAACTCCTTGTTTCTCTGCCCTTCCCATCCTGTTTCCTAAAGCTAGGGAGTCAATTTGTGTTAAATTAAATTAAAATATAAGATTTTTATGTGACTCACGGTACTCTATAAAGTTTTCAAGTTTTCACAAATATGTATTTGATGTAATTGAGACACATTAATAATGCTTCCCCCCACCTGGGCCTGGGACAACTGCTCTTGTGATCCACAATGTCTGTGGCCCTGGCAGAGAAGCTATAATAAAAACCGAAGCGCTGTAGGAAGTAGAGTGTCATGGAGAACGGTACAATAGCTGAGAGACATCACGTCCTATCCCGCTTTCACTTGATATGTCAGACAAAATGTTAGTTAATGCACCATTAAAGAAATTAGTGCCAGATCAAGTGTATAAACTGAAAAAGTTACTTGTCAGTGTCAGCTGTATTGTAAGCACTTAAAAGATTTTTTTCTGTTAATGTCAGTTCCATTTAAAGTGTAAGCACTGAAAGCAGTTGAGCTGTCATGTGAATAAAAGATGCAAGCATTAGAAATATCAGTTTGACATAATGGCAGAAGCTGTTGAAGTGTGTGTTGAAGACAAAGTTATGAAATTATGAAAATAGCTGATGTCCTCATAAAGACACTAGTAAGTTGTATGACGGGAATTCCACTGTTTTTGAAGTGTGATCCATAAGTAGCTCTTTAAATAATGAGGTTTATGTTGACCACAGAATCCATAATGCAATTAATATCATTACCAAAAGGTCTAAAAATTGGATGATTATGACTATAAAAACTACAGCCTGCTGAAGTATCATCATACACACCTGTTTTGTTGTGAAGTATTGGACAGGTGAAACCAGTGGACCATATTCAGCACCACCCAAGTAGTTTCAGTAGCAGGCTGTGTCATTTGCAATAAACTCTGCAGCAGCAGCTACTGTATACGGTCATAAAAGGTTTAGTGAGCTATAGAAATGAAAACACCACCTATTGATAATCTCAGTTCTTTTTGTCAGACAGACAATAACTGTAGACCATCTAATGTCTTACATATGTGCGGTTGTGTCTTGCTACTTCAAATGCTGTAAAAAGTTATGGTTATTTGGAGCGTTTGGGGAAACTTTTTAAAAAAATAAGCAGGTCTGGTGTCTTATAATGAAAAAAGATGTCACCCAGTGCAGCAGTGTGTCTCACTGATGTGTTTTTAATAGTTTTTGAACAACCCATGGTTAATCATGAGTAAAGGCAACTCACTGTTGGCTTTAGTCTCTGTATGGGGATTGTTGAAATTTGAAAGGGTGATTAACCTTTAAGAGCCTGCCTGGGTTTTTGCCATCATTGTGAGTGCTGCAGTGAGTCAGCCCCAGCTCTCTGACCCTCTCTGGCCCTCCCAGACTTATGCACTGAGCTGCAGCATCCCTCACAGGTTGTCTCCCTCTTTCTACTCATCCCTAGGTTTCTGATCTACTGTTAATTTTTCCCAGTCATTTTTTTTTATTCTAAAGAACCTATTCCCTGTCATATCCTTTGTATTTTCCTCTCTGACTCCTGTAACCTTTTCATAATCTTTTTTCTTTTTGGCCTTTTCTCCCTTCGTCTATCCCATCCTCTCCTCTCACATCTCCCTCTCTTGCTCCCTCCTAACATTCACAGACAGCACTCGGTGAAGCGCTCTTTCTGGAACCCAGTAGTCCCTCGTGTCTCCTCGATAGTCACGCTCTGATGCTTTGGCTGATTTCATAAGAACACAGTGTCAAACAGCTACTCAGTCAGTGCCAGCGGAGAGAGGTGGGGAAACACCAGCACTACTGCCCATGTCTAAAGAGTTTGTGCTTGTTGTAGGGTTGGACTTTGTTGGGACTGTTTCCGGGGCTGATTCAATATTTGATACAGGTTCTGAAATATTTTTTCACTGCTTTGCTTGAAAAATATAAAGGAAGCTTTATTTTTATTGTAACAAGGACAATTCATTAAACAGTACATCAGTTTCTTGTTCATTTTTATCATTCTACACAGGGTCATTTTTGGTCACAACAGTCAGCTGTTTTTAGCAAAAATCATTGCTGTTGGACAGACCCACTGTAGATGCAGCATTAATAGTGGCTAATATGTCACTTGGGAGCTGCATTGTGGAGACTAAAATAGAGCATTAAAGTGAATAAATGTTAAATTTATATTTATCAGAAACTCAACATCAAGTTAATGCTAATGTCGCTCTGTATCTGCTAGATGTGCAAACTGTCAGATCGGCTCAAACACAGGGGTGAGCGAGTCACAAAAATATGACGGACCCAGGTGGCTGACTTCAGTGCAAGCAGTGCTAAGTTTAATTACAGTGAAATATAACAAGGAAATGAATAATCAGGTAGAAGTGGGACCGGGTGTCGAGCTGCAGAAATGAATACAGTCAGTAGCTGAATGATGAGAAGACCAAGCTGTGGACGCTGGGACTCACTTCTGTATGGTGTCCTCAATCTCCCATGTAATGAGGCCACCATACAGGAGGCGGGCAGAATGGGCTCCGGAATGTCATCAGTGGCTGGGGGGTTATATTGTCGGGAGAGGGCATCTGGTTTCTGATTGCGAGACCCCGGCCAATATGAGAGGGTAAACCGGAACCAATCAAAGAACAAGGCCCACCTTGCTTGTCAGGGGTTCAGTCTTTTAGCTGACCGGAGGTAGGCCAAGTTCTTATGATCGATCCAGACTAAAAACGGTTGGTCGGCACCTTCAAGGAGGTGCTGCCACTCTTCCAGGGCCAGCTTTACGGCTAACCGTTCTTT
>NW_018128081.1:714237-714389 GCF_001952655.1 Monopterus albus | reverse complement strand
GTCCCAGTTTCTTGAAGACGTCCGCGCCCTGGAGAGACTGAAAAGCAGAGGAGAGAAGGGGTAATGGGTATTTGTTTTATACAGTAATAGCGTTTAAACCACTAATCAATGCATGGACGGAGGCCAACGGCCTCCTTCCCCACCAAAAAAGA
>NW_018128081.1:712861-713182 GCF_001952655.1 Monopterus albus | reverse complement strand
TGGACCACTGGAGTCTGCAGCCTCGGCCCAAGAGAGCACTTTTCCTCGGAGACGGTTTATGACATAGCTGATCTTCTCTCTGTCAGTACGGTATGTCCGTGGTTGATGCTCGAACACCTGGCGGCACTGCAGCAGAAAGCCTCGGCATTTCTCCACATTGCCGTCAAAGATGTCTGATTCAGGTATCGGAGGATCTGGGCGGGGACTAGTGGAACGGGTGGCAAATTGACTATTTTGAGACAGCATTATGGAGGCGAGTTGTGCTACTTGTTCTGTGAGCGTCGACAGGTCATGCTGCTGCTGCTGCCGTGCCTGAGCCAC
>NW_018128081.1:692653-712709 GCF_001952655.1 Monopterus albus | reverse complement strand
CTGGGACTCACTCCTGGGCTGGTCGTGGTGGAAAGTACTGAGGAAGAACAGAGTTTGTACATACAGTTAGTAGGAGACTGTGCATCGACCTGCGTGGTGGAGAAGGAGCCGGGTAGAGGAGGTCCGTGGTCCGGAGAAGCGACAGATGCGAGGAGGAATGAAACAATGGAGCTAAAGACTGGAACAGAGCTAGGGCGACAAAACGTGAAGATACTATACAGCAAACGAGACCGGGAAACAAACGGGCCTGATAACGCTAGAAAGAACTGGCAGGGGAGTGAACGTAGAGCAGGGAATAAATAGGGAGAACTAATCAGGTGCAGCTGGTGGTAATCAGGGGATATGAAGCAGGTGTGTCGGATAATGTAATCAAGGTAAGGGAGCAAAAACAGAGTGAGGGGAGTGAGAAAGGCAGGCGCAGCCGGGCAAACCTGACACAGACAGCGGGTTACACAAGTTTAAGATTTTTAGCACGTTCAAAACATGATATCTATGATATCAAAGTTATTTATGACAACTCTGTGATATCCAAAATGCATCCTAATGTAGATATATATGCATATATTTGTACATGTGTGTAGGACTGGTCATGTATGTGTAGTATTGGTAGTATTACAAGGGATATTTCTTATCATCAGACTCATGTTAGTTTTGTTTATCTGTATTATGTTGTATTACTTTATTTCTTTGGATATTGTATATAAGTGCATTGATGCTGAATTAATGTGCCCAATGTCAAATGTGAAATGGGAAGTGATGGGGAAAAAGTAGGCTACATAGCCCTCTGGTGAAAACAGCCATTAGAATTAGAGTTTATATACAGACCTTATGGGATCCAGCCAAGGATTCAAGTGTCCTTTTTTCTTGCAACTTCAGAAACATTATTGCAATTTATCATGAGCAGCCAGCTGGACTTCACTGCAGGTACATTCTGACAGGACAAGCACCAGGGCGAACACAGACTCTTTTTCCCTGTTAGTGCAAGAAACAAATGCTTGTGTTCCTACACTGCCTGAGTCCTCACCGCCCCCATTAATGTCTAACACTAATCTGATGACAAAGGCTATTTTGCGCCTGAAGGGTAGGCGCAAAATAGCTTGAAAATGCTGAGGGTTTAGGTGATTACTCTGCTTTTCCCTTATGAATGATTTCTGCTTGTTGTTTTTTTTTTTTCTTTTTGTCCAATCTGTCTGCACTCGCACCAGTCAGTTAGCATAGCTGATGCTGCTGCTATTATGTTTTTTGACACATCTCTGTGTCTGTAATTCCACTATGGACCTCTAGCCATCAACTGGGGCATTAAATGAGACATTGTTGCAATCAATAAGCCTAGAATCCTTTGCAGAGAACCACCCAGTACTACTGAGGTGCAGTTTTCACAGACAAATAAGTGTGTTCAAAGTAGATTAAAGAGAAAAGGAAAAGAAACCCAACAACAAGTAGCAGCAGAGTACTGTCAGTGCTGTGAAGCTCTGGATGCAGCTATTTTGATAATGATTCAGTGAACTGCAAAGAAACAGGCAGAAAGGAGGAGACAGTGAAGGAGGTTATGGCCAAGTTAATTAGATCATAATGCAAAGAAAGATCCAACAAGTGCTCCAAAGACTGGAGAGCCTGGCAGATCTGAGAAAGACTGGTTACTGTCAAGCTAGTACATTCATAGGACAGAAACCAGTTAGCATGTCAACAGTACAAGGCACATGGGTGTTGCAGACCAGGAAAACTCAGGCAAGCAAGTAAACTGAAACAGCAATTTTCTTTAAATATCTTGAGGATACATAGTGAAGCCTTTTTGTGGTGTTTCCTTAACAGTCTAGGAGACATTAGACTGGGTAGATTCTGGGTCTCAGACACACAGCCCCTTAGCAACCTGGATCAAGCAAGACCGCCTCTGGCAAGGCCAAGAGCTACAAATACGAAACACTTGGGGTGGGTTTAGGTGAGTGTCACCAGACCAGAAAATAGGAGTGGCTTTGAAATAATTTTGTATTCTCTGTTCAGCTTGCAGCTCACCTTGCAGAACCTGGTGTTTTCACAAGGATGGCTGACATTTGGACCTTTGGCAGTGCGGGGAGGTTGTGAGGATGTATCAATGACACTTCAGTGCACCTGGTCCACTGGGTAACAAAAAGCATTTTCAAGAGGCAGCAGTGGTGACATTTAGAATCTGTGCATACTCACATCTGTTCTGGCAGCATTTAGATTCTGATCCAAAAAAAATGGAAATGTTGACATATCGCTTAACATTTTCCCTGCCTCTGTTTTAAATCAAAGCATTTGGAAGGATCTGAAAACCAGTTAAAAATGAAATGACTAGAAATCAAACCAATTAACAAGCTTCGACACAGTATATTAGGCTTAATGTCAGTAGAGCAAATATTTTCATGCCCTTTAAGTGTGTTGTTGAGCAGCAGTAATCCAAGTAAGTCCACGCAGCTATTAGCAAGAGTGCCCTGGCACACAGCCAAGAATGGACATCAGGAGATGAAAGAGTGGAAACTGTTATTCTGATCTGCCCAGTGCCAAGGGCAAACAGAGAAGTGAGCTCTAACATGGCATTTGTTTTAGTATTTGTTTCCATCTCTGGGGCCTGTATGTTGATATTGGTAAATTTATTACTTAATGCCTTCAGTATGCAATTCACCAGCCAACTGAATTATGGCACCATATTAAGCTCTTTTCAATTCCTGTCCTGGGAGTAGATTAGTGCAGACAATAAACAAGATCTGTGTCCTTGCTCAGGCCTACAACTTTCTCTAACAAGTCTTTGACTACTAGACGTTCTCTACAGTCTACCAGCAGTATCAGTACGCTGGCCATATTACAATTGCAAACATTACAAATCACTATAAAGGTTTTATTTTGCTGTATCATGCCTCAAATAGCCTTAAGAGACAGCATGAATAACAGTCTAATCCACCCAGTTATACATTCCCTCACTTCTCACCATCATCATGCTTAGAGGATTATTGATACTGTCACAATAGAGAGGAAATTATACCATACACAGTAACATTTAAAATACATTAGGAACATTGCAGTTTAATAATAGTATCTGTCTGTGGCTTATGTGAAGGATGGATTCAGTGTTGTTGTTGTTTTACTTTACAGCTAATATGATAAAGCATAAAGCACTTGTAATCTGACAACAGAGTAGGTGGCTTCTAGAAAACTACACCTACAGATGATGTATAGTTGGTGTAGGTTCATATCAAGCATACAGTGTCATAATATAGAGCAGATACTGTAGGACATGGGTGAGACAGCATTTTAAGTGAAGCAGCATACAACAAAAATAAACCTAGATTTAGTTAGTGTCTGTGCAGATATAGCAGGGCCTGGCAGAGTCAGTGTGGTGAGCTACTGCCACCCAGAGACTGAAGATGTTAACTCTGCAGTACTGTGCCTGTGTGGGAGACAACCAATATTTGCAAGCCAAACCTGAAACCAAGTTGTCACAGTGACATTTGCTTAAATAATTAACCTTAAACATAATGTCTTTGAAGTTGTGTTTACATATGCACGACTGCAGTTTTTTTTCCAGACTGAGAAGGCATCATCAGCAAATTTCATCCTTTTATGTATGTATGAAAAAGCATCTGCTTTAGAGCCAGAGATGGAGAGATTGAAGGATTAGAAAAAACCTCTGACATCTCTGGCTCATACTTAACCCTTGTAGTCTGTTTGGGTGATTGTTTACCCATTTTCACTTTTCATTTAAAGAAAAAAAATACTTGGAATTATTTTTTCGGGCTCAAAAAAAAAGACCTTGCCCAAGGGACAATGAAGTGGTGGCTGCAATCATTTGCTCTTACATTCCACTGTCTCCACAGCTTAGCATTTCTATTGTGGCCAGAACAGCCTTGAATAGTTCAACAATTTGCATCTGTTGATCAGTTTTTCATAAAAGTATTTGAGTTTACGACCCTCATGCTTGCAAATAGGGACAATCGGGGGCAGCAAGTTGTGAAGCAATGTCTGCAGGTAAAACTTTCACATCTTTGTGCTCCCAGCCAGGCATGTTTTTATTGTGAAGACAGTCAGTCCATCCTGAATAGTTCAACAGTTTGCATCTGTTGATTAGTTTTGCATAAAAGTGTTTGAGTTTATGACCCTCATGAGTGCAGATCCTACTCCAGCATTTCCATCTTTATGCGCTCCTTGAAAGCCAACACCCCCCTGGGGCTGGACTGATAGAATAACTACAGCACAGCCAGCATTTTCCTTCATTTCACAACCTATAGCTCCATAGATCAAGATGGCAAGCAGATTCTCTGCTCAGACTGCCTTGGAATTGATTTTGGAAGAGAGACAAGGTTCTGATGATGAAGCACAGGAAGAAGTTTCAGAAGATGAGGACAACATTTCAGAAAATTCTGAATCTGAAAGTGACTTTGAAGAAGAAGCTGACTTGGATTATCACCCAACTATACCTTCTGAGGTAAGAGTTTGATGCTTTTGCAATATACAGAATGTGAGACACCAGAATGCTTTGAGAGAGAGAATTGAATGGTCTTCTTGCCCATCAAAAGAGCCACCCCACGTTGCTGCCAATGTACCTGCATCAATTGCAAGAAGTACATATGCAACACACACTCAAGAAGGATCTGCCCCTCATGTGATGTATAGGTTTGTCTGTATTCAATGGGGGCTGTGTTGTGTAGACCAAAATGGTTACTGAGTGTTCAGCTTGTGCTTGTGCAAACTGTCCTGAATGTTTGAAATGAGTGAGATTCAAATAAAAATCAGTAAGTTGTGAAAAATCTTGCTTCATTTGTGAATTTGTTGTTTTTTTTTTCCAATCGTCTATCCAAAAATTACAGTAACATAGTTTTAACCCTTATGTAATGTAATCTAACAAAGGTAAAGGGCAAATGCAAAACGTCTGTTGATTATTAGAGTTGATTATTACATTGTTTTAGATTAAAATTCTTTGATTACGTTGAGTTACAAAGCCAAAAGATGATGCCGGTAAATAACACCCGTGAACACAGGCAGCATAAACTAAACATGAACAGAGCACAAGGGCTAATTTCATTGTCACCAGAGGATTAACATTATGCTATTTTTGTAGCTATTTTCGTACCTGCTATACACATGATGTTTCAACGATTCAATGTGCTTAGTGTCATATGCACAGCAATGTTTCCCTGTACAATGAAATTTTTCCTCTGCTGTCCATAACAAATGCCAAACAATATAAAGTCTAAGTATAAAATAGATAAATAGTAATAAAAAATAAAGGCAATTTAAAAACAACATAAAAAATATACTAGAAATATAAGATACACCAGCTGTATGTGCAACAGTCAGCAATGAGTGTGCAATTATACATGTACAAACTGAAAATGTAAACAGTCAAGTGCAGTTACATGAGATAGTCCATGATTATAAACTACTGTCAACTGTTTAGGAGTCCAATGGCAGTGGGAAACAGAGTTCTTTAGTCTAGAAATCATGCATTTATATCTCCGGCCTGAGGTTAGAGGTGTGAACAATTCGTACTGGGAGTAGGTGGGGTTGATGAGGATGGAGGCAGATCTCCTGTGGACTCTGCAGTGGTAGATGCTCTATAGAGAGGGCAGTGGAGTCCTTGTGATCTTCTCAGTGGTCTTCACCAGCCTCTGCTGGCGTTTGCAGTCCATAACAGTAGTGCTGCTGTACCACACGGTAATACAGCTGGTCAAGATGTTCTCGAAAATGCAGCTGTAGAAGTTGCTAAGCATCCTAGGTGACATGCCAAACCTCCGCAGCCTCCTCAAAAAGTACAGCTGTTGTTGGGCCCTCTTGACCAGCAGTGTGGTATTAAGTGTCCAAGTGACTGATATGAACGCCCATGTATTTAAAGCTGCTCATCCTCTCCACTTCAAGCTTCCGGATGAACAATGGCTGATGAGGTTTCCTCTCCTTCCTCATGTTCAATATCATCTCTTTTGTCTTGTCGGTGTTGAGGATGAGGTTGCTGTCCTTGCACCATGACACCAGACCGGCCACCTCCCTCCTGTAGGCCGCATTGTCCCTACCAGTGATGCGTTCTATCACTGGGGTGTCGTCCAAGAACTTTAGGATGATGTTATCCTTGTGGGAGGTGACACAGTCATGGGTGAACAGGGTGTAGAAAATGGGGCTGAGGACACATCCCTGTGGAGTGCCGATGTTTGTAATAATGCTGGCTGAAGTCCTATTGCCAATCCTGACAGACTGGATTTAGACAGAAAATCTAAGAACCAGTCACAGAAGGTGGGGTGCAGACCAGGGTAAGGACAGTTTGTGGGTGAGTTTGTGGGGAATGACCGTGTTGAAAGCGAAGCTGTAATCAGTAAAGAGTATCCTGATGTAGGAGTCTTTATTTTTCAGGTGGGAGAGAGAATAATGAAGGGCAGCAGCAATAGTGTCTGAGGTGGCCCTGTTGGGCCGGTAGACCTACTGCAGGGGGTCCAGGGTGTCCCATATGCTGCTTTAAATGTAGGCCAGCACCACTCATTTGTAGTTTTAGTGTGGCTATAGAGCATTTTACTATGAATTACTGTTAAAACACTGTGTGCTGTAATGCTGCTCTAGACAGCTGGACATCAGGATAACATTATTTCTCCCTGATTTTATGATTCACTATCAGTGTAGTCACATATAGTATTGTGCTAGTAATATTGCAACAAGAGTTTCGTGGCCAAACCAATGATACTGCAGTTACTGTATGTGGCATGTTCCTTGCCATTAAGCCACTAGATGGTCCTTTTCCAGCATTTTCAGAGGAAAAACTCCTCTCTGTTCAGACTGTACAAAGATTGCACCAAATGTTCCATTTGTTGTGTAAGCTTTGTGCAATGTTAACTGTAAAATAGAACATTTGGTGCAATCTTTGTACAGTCTGAACAGAGAGGAGTTTTTTTAGGCCGTGACAGTGAACTTTCTTGTCAATAACCTGTTCAGTTTTATGATTATTCCGCTGCAACAATCATGATGTCACTGCATGCAATCCCCACCAGATGTCAGCTTTGGACAATGTGTACATCTATTTATATATACAATATATTCTGTGACAAACTAATATCATTAAAGGGAAAGTTACACTTTTCCTCCTTTCAAGCTCATAGCAGGCATGTCAGAGCATTACAGCAACAATGAATTTAATGTGCTGCTCAGGGACACTTCAGCAGGGAGGCTGCTTGTTAATCTACCTCCTCAATCAATATGTATCCTCCTTTTTCAAAGGTGCTGACAGGGAGGTAGAGGGGCCAACGCTTTCAGTAAGGTATATGCATTTAGGTTTCTTATGAGTTTAAGACTAGTTGGTTGATCTGCTGGATAGATAGCAAAAATATCTGTTTAAGCATGTTAATTTCTGCACTTTTCAACTACTATCTTAAAGTAAACCTGACCTTGACTTACAAATTCTCAAAGACATGCTGAATTTTGCTTGATGTGCGTGGGTGTAGTTACTGTAAAAGACGTTTAAGTCCATGACCACCAGTGGTTGTGGTAGTGGAAACATGTGTATACTCTGACTCCCCATCATCTAACCTAACTGGCCCTTATACTTCTGGGGAAGTGTGTTTACCCTGTTCATACCTCCGACCACACTGCTGACAACAATGAGCACACAACTTTTTCCACAGTCACATACTCAAGACTCCAGTTTGCATCTTGCTTCCTGTGTATGGCAACACACACAGGAATAGCATTCGTGAACTACATGTGCCTGAGCATTGTTATTTGTATGCAGGACCCTATTTATGTTGTTGACTGTCATGTTTCGGTTCCACTGCTTCTTGTCAGGCTTTTATTTTGATTCTACTTCCTGTTTTGTTTCACCATAGTTTTTACTTTCTTCCTTACTCAGATTAGTTTCACCTGCTCCTTATTGCTTGCACCTGTGTTCACCTCTATTTAGGCAGCGTCCTCCCACTAGGACACTGCCAGATTGTTCTAGACTCCAGCTCTGACTCTCCAGCAATATTACCTTACCTGACTCTCTGTTTCTGACCTTGGATAACTGTTTTTGACCACCGTGTTTTGCCTATGCCCTCCCAGCTTTGGATTGCCTGTAGTGTACCGACCTTCTGATTTATTCCCCTTGACCTCTCTAGTTTGGATCTCCTGTTTACTGGCCCTGACCCTGGACTGTCTTTTCAACCTGATTGTGATCCTGGACTGTGTATTGGTTGTTTGGTTGCAACAAGTAAAGATCCTGTCTCTACCTCGGTTCGTCTGGCTTTACAATTGAGTTCACCACAAACACCATTTGGCATCGTTACACCCCAACCCTGACAGTTGACATCATGCATAAGTCGTGAATAAGTTATGATAAATTCTTCCAATTGTAATTCAAAATAGCTTATTTTGGGCTGCAATGATTTACTTTCATTACTAATTGAGTTTATTTACTTGAAGGACTGATGGCTAATTTTTCTACAAAAGGCGATATGTAAAATATGACCATTATAATTTCATGAGGGTGACATCAAGTTGCTTGGTTTGTCCGACCAACAGTCCAAAACCCTAAAGATATTTTGTTTACTATCATGCATGACAAAGAAAAGCAAGAAACTCTCAGTTGAACACTTATCAAAATAAATGCTGATTCATTTTCTAACAAGAGAGAATGAATACAGTATAATCAAAACAGTGGAACCACAGAATGGATAAAGCTTCTTTTACTCATAGTCTTTTCATCATAAATCTCATTTTCATTTTGAACTTCGAGACAGATGATCTGCGCAAAGTATTGCCGAGAAGAAATTATTTATCGCATTACTATTGGACAAGCAGAATAACAGTAGTAGATTTAATTGGTTTGTTTCGCACTTGTCCTTAATATTGACCAATTAAAAATGTGAGTGGGTGGGGTTTGATACTCGTGTCATTTTACTTCGTTTTTATGGGTAGCAGAGGGAGGGGTGTGTTTTGAGAGTGTTGTCGGTTGTACCGGGGATACAGCGCTGCAAAGGTTGGTGAACGTAGACCCCCCAGATAAGACCTCGGTTCTTACCCCCTGAAAAGAACTATCACGGCTGACATACCGGTGAGTTTGTGGGTTCATGTAACTGTTATTCGTGGTTTTGGGGCGTTAAGTTGGAGTTACTTAACCCGGTGTTGTACCAAATAGTGTAACCAAGTAAAATCAGAGATTGTCAATCGAGTTCACGTGTGGAAAGATGCCGGGGAGGAAGCGGCGAAGCGCTAACTTGCTAGCTAACATTAGCCCCTTCTGAACACTGAAAGTTACTGTATCCGGAGGCGTTATGTTGTTGTGCAAGTGTGAAAGAGCTTTTTGTCACCGCCTGTGCTCTGTGTGGGCTCTCGGTCTATTCTCTTGATGTACTACTCTTTCCAGGGGTTTTGACAGCAGTGCTGGCTAACACTAACAGGCGGACTGGTTAGCCAGCTGTAGCTTGAAGGTAGCCGAATTCCAGCAACATTTCACTTGAGTTTTGGCGTTGTACACTTACTGCTTTAATTTGATCCTTGATCACTTGAGTAAGTACATGAATGAAATGAAATGTTTTGGTTGAATGTATAACAGTTCACCAACTTTTTTCTTCCAAGGTTAGTGTGCTTTTAAAGCTGTGTAAAGTCCATCACGTCTGACCCAATGTACTGTTCATAGACATGCAGGTGGTTGGAACATAGTACGTTATTTTCTTTCTAATTCCGCTTTAGCGTGTGAATTTCTCAGCATGTTAGAAGAGCTCTGTTATCCTTTCTCTCTCGTATTACTGTCGCAAATACCACTAAACAGCAGCTGTTTCTTTCTCTTCTCTTGACATGAGCTCCCTGTATTTTCCCCCGTGGGATGTTCTTGGAGTACATACTATATTACCTCCAACAACAGGGTTTACTCAGTCTGATATTAAATCACTGCAGTGGGTGTAGCTGGTGGTGCCCAGCACAATCCACTGTGTGGTGGTGGGGGCTTTACTAACATGGTGTTGTAGACATTCATTGCTTATGAAACGAGTCATGACTAAAGGACTTTTGAGGAATTCAGACTAACGTGCAGTGTCAAACACAGCAACACTAAATTGTGCAAAAAAGGTTAACTAGCAAGTGTAAAGTAAGTGTTAGAACTCCAAATGAATATATCTGATGCTACCAGCTGGAGATACCAGTTTGTGTAAGTTGTGAGAGGAATGTGCTTTATCGTGACTCTCAGAGCACTGAAATGGTGCTCTTTTGTTGGACAGGACATGCAGCAACAGCTGCACTTCTCAACAACTGTGTTTGTGCATGTGCATATGTGTTTTGTTTCGGTTGGTATGCCAGGCTGTAATTGCATTGCATTTCTGGAATGCTGGTTTAATTCTGTGACTTAAACATACTTCAGCCCTGTGATAGACTGGCGACCTGTCCAGGGTGGACCCCGCCTCTCACCCAGTGTCGCCTGGGATTGGCTCCCACCCCCTGTGACCCCATTCTTGAGTATGCGGTATTGATGATGGGTGGATGGATGGATGGACTTAAACATACTGGACAATGGCTGTGGAATAACTTGTTCTCCCATGGAAAGGGGTTGAAATGCTTTGCATGTTCTTTCCATAGCCTAGCCTACTGTAGCGGTGTGCCTCACTATTCACTTTTGCATGGTGGGGACTACTTAATGCATTCCGGGTTTTTGAAGCTCTGCTCCACCATCATCCATGTACCATCTTTCACTGTTTGCATCTGTAACAGAAAAACAGGATATGGCATCTCACACCCTCTTGAACACTGGCATTCTCTTACATTGCGGTTTTTAACTTGCCGTTGCATTACAGGTTGCCTGAGGCAAGTATGTGGGAAAGTCTGTGTTGCAGTGTTTCTTTTGAACTTATTGAGCGCTGCTAAAATAAGAGAACTACCATAGTGGTTTAAGAGCACATGATAAGAGGAATAAGGAGTGCAAAATAACCATGGTGAGTATGCAGAAACATTAGGATTATAATTATAAGGCAGCCGTGTTAAATGTTTTACTTCTGCAACCCCCACAATAACCAAGACAGGACCAAAATATGTACTGATGTCAAAACTAAACTACAGTTACACAACATGTGCAACACCTGTGGGTTGAAAAGGAATAGAGCTGGCATTCATGCCACCTTCCAATGTGGAAAATGATGACTATAGCCATTGCAGTCATATTAGAAAGAGGCTTCCAGCTATTGTAATGTGATCCTTGCTCATCAGCTGTTCTCAAACTCCAAATGAAAGCCATTGCTGCAGCAACTTTTCTCTGAGTTCAACTAGGAATCACAAGCTTGACACTAAATGAGAATCCCAAAGGGTTTCTGTTCAGCACCATACATCAGCATCTAAAGTTTTAGATGAACAGGCAGTGTGAAGCCTATATAATTATTTCACTGTTGATACCAAGTGCACTTAGCCTGCATCACTGCTGGACTGTCTCTGGTGCATTCAGTCACACATTTGTTTATGCATTTCAAATTTTGTTGCATGAAGACGAAACAAACTGAAAGTAACAACTGTACCACTGGTTATGGTATACTGATATTTACAAATAATAGGTATTTTATGCTCCACCAGGTATAGCAAATGTTTACAGGTGTGATGTGGACAAAATCATTGTTTCCAGAACATGGCTAAAATATATTTATTGTATTAGGGGTTGGTGGTATAATTCCAGACTTCTCCAGTCCATATGTTGAAGTGTCCAAAAGGAAGACATTGAACACCAAGTTGCTCCCAGCTGTCCACTGGTGTGTGAGTGTGTGAATGCATGTGAGCATGGGTGAATGGGCTAATAGTGTGAAAGCACATTAAGTGTGCCTCAATGAATAGAAAAGCACAATACAAGTATAAGTCCATGTAGTATTTACCATTTGAAGGCAAGATTTCCTTGATTTGCTTTTCAACAGAAGCTAAACACATACAAGGTCGTCATTTCATTCAGACAGAACAAACTGGTTAAGACATCCCTCAGTTTCACAGCTCCTGGCTTCTGTTATCAATGACTAATCATCCACTTTACTGAGGACCACAAGCCATCGTTGACTTGGTCAGTGTCGCCATCTGGGCTAGAACAGAGCACAACAGACTCTTCTCACTGGCTTCAGAGCCTCAAATGCTCAGCTAACAGATTTTGTGTGTGTGTGTGTGTGTGTGTGTGTGTGTGTGTGTGTGTGTGACAGTGGAAAAAATGAAAGAGAAAGAAATGTAGACACAAGTGTGAAGACACAAGGGAGAACATCTAATTAAAATTCTGTATTCCCATTTTACTTTTCACACCTGAACAGGTTCTTGTCAGTTTTTCAGGTTAAAGTTGGTAAGGCATACATGTTTTATCTTTTTATTGTTTGTTTCTAATATATACCCAGCAATCCTGGAAGGCAGTAGCTAATAATTCTAAATGGATTATCCTGTTCCAAAGGTATACACTGTATCAAACTAGACACATCAGAGTGTTTGGGCTTGATGCAGGAAGTGCAGGTGGAGGAAACCGCTAATATAAATTCTTTTAATATGCATGTATATACATGATCAGTATTTAATAACTAGTCAGCCCCAGCCTCTGTGTGTTTCTGGATTCATTTTTTTGTCTTTGGGGAAAAAAACAAACAAAACAAAAAAATGCCCTTCATTGTTTCAACTGCACAAGTGTCTCTCTTCATTCCTCACTGAAATGAATTTTGGTGCACCTTCAGTAGAGATCTGTGTTGCTGAGCAGAGTGTGTGTGGTCTATCAGCCAGAGGGCTTTTTCATAGAAGACATTTTGACCTGTCACAGTGGGGCAAGCGCGTGTAGATGATAAAATGCATTATGTCTGAAATCCATTGAACTGCCTTAGTTTCAGGGGCCTGGTGTTGTGTGGCTCACTGTCACACTGTCATGATGAATAGACCACAGTTTTTGAGTTAGTAGTAACACCTGTGTTTTCCTTCTAAGACAAGTCCAAACTGTGTGCTGCGGGAAAAGGTCTGTTATTGTTTTAACTGCAGTGGTGTACCCACTTACACAAGAGGCCTTTTTATTCTCACAGTTGGACAAAGTAGGATTAATACATCTCAGCTGGTAGAACAGCTTATTTCTTAAAAGCTTAGTGTTTGAACACTTAAGCCACCAGCTTTCAGTGTTCACCAGAAACGGTATTCTCCAGCCAGAGTTCTCAAATATTTAAATTTCTTTGCTGCCCTCTTCGGTCCCCTCCTGTTTTTATTACTCTTAGGAAATGAGTTATTTGTGTCGTTGACCTTTTACTGTGCCTCAGTAAAACAACATGCGACTCAAACTGTCCATTCCAAGTTCCTGTTTTACCCCTGTAGCACCCTGTCTGCTTGACTTTTATCTGTACGTGTGTGAGAATATGTGTGACCCTGCACACTTCCCGCTCACGTTTCACTTTTTCTACTCGCATCCTGTCAGCGGGAGCACAGCTCTGTACGTCTGTTTGAGGTGCAGTTTCTGCTCTCGCCGTGGCTGTGTTTGTAATCATCAGTTCTGTTGTTTTATTACCCCTTCAGCTGTCCTAATAGTACTGTTACTCTTGGTTTGTTTGGTTTCTGGTAATGTTGTTGGCTTTTGCCACAACACACACTCTCTGTAGGAATCATTTCAAGTTCTATGTTATGATAGGAAACTGGATTTTTGGTTAGCTCAGAGGGTTTTAAATCATCCAGCTGTTTTATTATTTGGATAATGCACAACAGTGTTTTAGCATGTTTTCAGGACTTCAGCAATTTTGATTATTGTTGTAATGAGACATGCTTGTGTCCCTGTTTCCCCTCTCTTTATATAACTTTTGTTTAGGCCTTATTTAACCTTTTGTAAGATTTCATGCATCCTCATTTCTGATAAGTAACCTGTTGTTTTTGAAACCTGAGTGCTGGTACATCAGGTCATTTAAAATGCACACCATCTGTCCTATTGATTTGGTGCTCACTACTTTCAACAACGGGCTTCTTTGCTCTGGCAGTTTGTTTATGCACAAATGCCTAAACCATTATACCTTCTAGGCCACTGGAAAACTGGAAAGCCTTAGAAAATGTGTTATAGTACAGACCTAGGTTTCAAGTCAAATTTACTTATTCTCCTCTTAATGCTTTGTCACCTGTCATGTTTGTGTCACGCCACTCACTAATCACATTTGTGCACTTTAAATCAGCAGTTGTGATCATGCTACATGCATGTGAATCAAGCTTTCTGATTTGAAGTTATCTGCATACTACTTCTCCTTTGCTAGCATGATGCTACAGCTAGATCTGTGAGCATGAAGTATCCAGTTGGCATACAAAAAGCTTTGTGATACAAATGTGCAACAATATGCATGGCAGAGTAGCTGAGTGTATAAAGCATAATATTTAACCTTGACAGAGATTTGTGGTCTAGCTCTGCTCTGCCATTGCACCTGATTTTCTCCCATTTCCACAGCTGCAGAAGGATCATGGCCTCTGACTGGCTTTTTGCAATTCAGTATCACACTCCCTGATCATAGTGTGCAGGAATCCAGAGAGCTGTTTATTGTTCATGACAAACTAATGGTCTCTGATAGCAGAAATACCAGGATATGTAAGAGGACAGTCATCACAGCTTTGGTGAGCAAGGTGCGTCTGTACAAAAACCAGTGGGAGCGCCAAAACAACAGCACCTTGGTCAGGGCACAGCAGTGACTCTGTTGAAACTGATTTAATGTGTGAGGACTACAGAGTGATGGTTTAAAGAGTAACTAAACCCCCAAACCATTTTTTCAGCTGAAAACTAATGAAAGCCAGTGTATAGAGGTATTTAGTGTTGTTGGTGGTGGTGTTGTTGTTGTTGTTGGTTGATTCAGGTTCAAATCTTGACTTGCAAAGGATTTGAGTTCTGCATTTTGTGTCAAATATGCATAAAGCCTGCCCTCTGTTGGTTGAACCCAGGCAACTATAATGGAGTTTTGCTATTGGCTGATCTGGTGGCACCCAAACCTCGACATCCCACCCCACTCCCCCATAAATTTAGCATTTCAAGCTTAAAATACTATTCTGTTATTCATGTGCACATACTGTGACTTTACCTGCGAGTCCCCAGTGCTTCATGGCAGATGAAAGCACATTCACCAGGTTTTCGGCACTCTGTATTTTCTAGTTGCCTATGTAATGGCAGGTGTCTATCGCATACGGTTCAGTTTTAAGAGCTGTTCATGGGTCCATGGTCAGAGACACCCTTTCAGCACTTGTCAGACAACTGCACAGCTTGCATGCATTATCATCATACAGTTTATCCGGTCATGCCATGACCGTATTTCATGATGGGCCCTATATTCCAGCTGAGTAAATGCCATCAAACTTGGAAACCCTCCCCCTTAATGAAACTAATGGGTAAGATGTCCTTTACTATCATCTTTGTGATGAGGGGTGTTATTTGCTCTGAACGTTGATCATCAGACTTCCTTCTTCAGGTGACAACGCTAGCCACTGACTGCTGATCTGTGGACCGCACCCCACTTTCTGTTGGATGCCTCACATTCAAATGGCTGTGCTTAGTTGTCGATTTTATGATGCGCTTCGTGAATAATGTACTGAGTACTTAAATAGGCTAAGAGGTGGTCTACCTGATTCGTGCAGCTGTCTGTGGTGATTACACTTCAAATGTGCCCCCCCCAAAAAAGACAACTCAAAGCTTAAAAAAGGGGTCCAGGGATGATGTGCATGTCTTGGAGTTTGTGTGGATCAACACATTTGATAGGTTGGAAGTCTGCCTTGTGAGACGGGCAAGTAAAAGACCTGCAGATAAACATTGTGATGACGGTATTGCAGAGATTGTTACATCTGTCCACTATTTTTACAGTGAGAGCATTGTTTGTGTATAAGCTGTTTATTTTGTAGTCGCACCCGGTGCAATCTGTCAGGCCAGGATTAGCTTGTCTGTCTGTCTGTGCGATAGATCTCCGTTGTTGTTCAAAAACATTTATAAACACACCTCTGCACTGCGTGACATGGTTTTTCTTTGTTACGACTGCTCCAAAGTCTGAGTGGCCATAATTTCCTGAAGTTAGCACAAGTCAGTCAACTGCATATGCACAAGATCTCCTGTTGAAGATCTCCTTAGTTTTACTACCGGACTGATACCTCAAGTTCACCATGAAGGATATACAACACACAAGCTACTGCCCTCTTCGTGCGACCCACAGACGGGTCCACTGGCTTTTATTACAGCCAGTCTTTTATGCTTTTCAAAACACAAGCAGCCAGTATCACACACAAACTCTTCTCCTGGTCCCTGGCACTTCCAAGTTGTGAACAACATAAGGCTGTGATCTGTCGGTACCAACATGTAGTCTGTCATATCTCTCCTCCAAGAATTTGTGACTCTGTAATTGTGTAATCTGACATAGTGACCATTGTATCAGACAAACAAAAAATGGTGTGCTCCGAACCAGCCATAACTGAGTAGAGGCAAATCATTGGCAGTTTTAGTCTCTGTATGGAGACTTATGAAAATACTGTTAAATAGAAAATAACAGGCTTTATCTTTTAATACTGTTATAAGTATTGAGAGGAGCTGTGGACAAATGCAAGAGACGTTTGAGCTGAATGTATTAAATCAGGCTCAGGTAACGAGTGACAGAATTTGTTGATGTTAAAATTCTTTGGGTAATCCTTAACTGTAGCAGATCTGTTTTGTTTTTGTTTATGATAATCTTGTTGCCAGGGCCTTGGCAGCTTCATTAACATAGCATCCCAGACCTCCACCTAGCAGCGAAGAAGCCTGCAGTGGTGGGGTTCTCTTGATGCTCTCATAGGCACACTCTCTGACACTAGTTTCACACAAGAATCAGTCACACACAGACATGGTTCCTTTTGTATCGGCAGTGCTGTTGACATTCAGGGCTTGGCAGAACAGAAGTGGCATTGAGCAGAAATGTAGGAGGAATTTCTATGCCTGGAGTTCCGCTCTACACTTCAATGGCTACTGGTAACCATACAGCCACTCTGCCTTTTCCTCCTCTCTAAATACCAAACACCCTACTTAACTTTTCTACTTGGTTTGTGCCTGTGATTTCTTTTCCTTCAGTTTTCTTCTTTCACTTTTGGCAGTCTCTTTCTCTCTATCCCACCTTCTCTTTCTCAACATTGACAGAAGCCTCTCTGAGATGTTTACTATGTCCACTGACAGCCCCTTTCTCTTCTCTGACCACTGTGAGTTTTTGTCTGTGTTGCTATTATCTCTTACTCTCCCTCTCCCTGCATCAGAGGCCAGATGTAGAGGAGGAATAGTGGTGAGTTTGTAATGAGCAAGTGTAAAATGAGGCAGCAGGCCCAGCTGGCCGAACCAGAGGGCACACAGTGTGAGCAGCTGAACAGAACTGAGTGCTGCTGTGGAGGACGAGGCTCAGTGCTGCGCTGTCTCTGCACTGACTCCTCTGTGTGTGTCTGTGTGTGGCTGTGTTGATATGTGATGTACAGTTTGAGAGTGAGAGCATTTCAGAGAGCGACATAAGCAATACTTAAAAACGAACCATCCTGGAGGTAAGAGTCTTAACTGCTAAAGAGATGTTCAGTGTGTACAGAGCGTTTAGAGCACCATTAACAGACCAGAACAGTTGAATCCTGTGCTGGTATGTGAAGTAGACTGTAAGAGGGGATAATAAAGGGCATCAATGATACAACAGAGTGAGGCTGCCATTGTGGTGGTGCTAGGCAGGTTTCCCTTCTTCACCCATCACACCCTCTCTCCTGCCTTATTGTTTAAGTAGCTTAAAGTGGTTTATGTTTTTTTTTTTTTTAGGGTTAATGGGCTTAACTTGAGCAGGAACTGGCTATATGGCACTTGGTGACCACCTTTCTCCAAAGTGCCTAATAATAGTTTTGTACAGTATGTACCTATATTTGTTTGAGTGGTCTCGAGAACCTTCAATTCTGCTGTTGGTGCCAAGCCCTGCCTATTCTTCCATTAGTAGTTTTTATGACAGCTGTGCTACCAACCACACAAGTATTTTACTTAGTCCTTAATAGTTTTCATTGTTGTTCGAGGTCACAGCACAGTAGAACAATAAAACAGAGGAGTCAGCAAGCAGTTGTCAGGAGCATGCCCAGATTAACAGGCCCAAGGTTACAACTTTTGGGAATTAATTGTTTCCTCTATGCTTCTCTGTACTTATTTGAGGACAGACATTCATTGGCTACTTATTATGGAATTTTCAGATGTAGATGTTTTTCAGGGAAAACAAGTAACTTAGAAATTAGCAGCTGTCCATATAAAAAGTATGCTGTTATGGTAGCTAAAGCCACTTTGGATAACACTGGCAGCGAGACGCACCAAATAATTTGTTTGTACTTTCCATTCATTTTCATAGAGATTCCCATACATAAGTTATTTTGAGTCATCTTTGTTGATTTTGGTTTATAGAAATTTCCTTTCAGAGAAAGCTGGTTGAGTTAACAAATACAAGTATTACTGGGCTGGTACAGAACAGTTTTGTTTCATTGGAACTTCCCATTCAGTCACACTTCAACAAATTGACAAAGTGTACCATAGGTGTTCACCGACTGGCTTTGTCACATCAATAATCCTTGTAACATCATATTGTCAAAGCTGCCATTACTATTGTAATAGATTTGGATATCCAGTCAAGCAATATGAGATAGAAAATATGAAAAGGAAAAAGTACAATTAGTGATGCTTGTAGATGTAATGATCATGGTTTTATACACAGTTTTAGGGTCACAGTGTGTTGGGCACAGCAGAGAAAATCAAAGACACAGGTTTCTTTCTATTTATTTTGCAAAAGTCAGCATTAAATGGAGGCTAAAGCTTGATTTATGGTTTTGTATTGAATCTACACTGTAGGTATGATGTAGCCTCGTACCCTAAGCTGTAGCCTGACGTGCACCTCTCCAGAAATGTAACTACACGTCATGGCAGACTGAAATAATTGATTATTTGCATCACATTTCCTCGTTCATGTCTCGGTGGCCAGACAAGCACGTAAATTCCACCCTTGTTCTGCCTCACTTAGTTCAGTGGCCATGCAGGCCAACTCCTCCGTCTTCTCTCTTATCTTTCTGCAGTAATTTCAGTAAAAGTTACTGCTGTTCAACATCTATTACTTTTAACTCTAACATGAGCTGCTCAGTTTCAGTCACCATTGTTGGTAAGTGGTGAAGAAACGCAACACAGTCACAGAGAAATTCTACCGCCGACTAGCGTTTTCACGGTGTATAGTATACATGCTCACAGTGGCGTAGGCCACTTGCTTAGGCTGCGACATGGGCTCTGTGTAGATTCAACCCAGAACCATAAATCAAGCTTAATGGTTCAAAATGTTTGTGGTAAGAAGGCAGAAGTCACTCCTACATTATGGTGAATAAATAAAAAATAAATTTAATGCATTATTTCAGTTTGTGCACTGTAAAGTATGGTGCGCCTGCATTGGTAAAAACATTTGTACAGCTTTCATTATTGCTTTAATGCTTTCTGACTCTGCAGTACTGAAATGGTAACCTTACAGGCATGGCTATTCTGAGTAGCATGTTTTAGTTAATTTTTAACAGCTGAAATACTGCCAAAGTTCTCTGGGAGTAACATTCATATGTTTATTTGTAGTATGCGTGTACCATGACGTAGCCTCTACTTAGATTGTGTAGAGCTATTATGCTATAATAAAAAGGCATAACACCCCATACCAAACTGTTGAAGTCACAAATACAGTACACATATGTGGTTTACACCCCTACTAGAGATGGGAGGAGGGAAATCCAGATTTAATACACAGAGTTTGGAGGCATATTTGCTTGATTGACAGATGTATTCACCTTATCAGTGGTTGCTAGTTTCAAACTGTAGCTCCAATAATGCTTTCACCCTCTTCCCAAGATCTGGAGTTTGTTTTTTGCACCACAATGGCAGTAAGAAGTTAACTCGTATCTGTGCTTCAAAAATAATATGTCATCACTAGATACTGCAGAAATGTCCATATCTGCTTATTTGCCAAAGTGGGCTGTATACTGTAGACATATTTGAAATGTGTCTACCAAGATACAGGAGAGGAAACATTTCCTCCTTGTCACATTTGACCGCTGAAAAGGCTTTTGCATGACAGTTGTAGGGTGAAGATGCTGGAATAGTCAACTGAGTGTGAGGAGG
>NW_018128081.1:685717-692614 GCF_001952655.1 Monopterus albus | reverse complement strand
AGAGAGAAAGGACAGCAGTATTTCCTGTTACATCTGTAATTGTTTTTGTGTGCTCTTACATCATAAATAATGTAAGAACAATTATATAATGTTTCTAACCCTAGGTTATGACTCCATATTAAATGAATAATGTTTGTTTTTAGAATTAGCAATCAGGATTTTCTTTTGAGAGAACAAAATATGTTAAAGGGGACGCACTGATTTTTGTAATTTATTTATTTTTCCTCCCATGTGTATACTGTATTGGTGTTGAATGTCCATGTTAAACATAGCCAGATTTCTAAAACTTTAGGCAAACCTATGTTAAAATTCTTCTTGCAAGGCAAAATCCCGGTGCTTGGTTGCAGTGGGTTTTTTTTCCTACTGTCCTGACACTGATATTTGAACATTGTGGAAGCCCATAAGCAAACCTCTGCTCTGGGCCTCAGTGTTAGAGATCATTTGTCATTTTTTTTGACCTTGTTCAGCATTTCAGCCGCTGCATTTTTGTCTGGGCTTTATTAGAACAGCCAGGTTCAACAGCCGCTGCCTACCACCTGGCCGTCGAGAACTGTCAGTTATGCTGCCACTGAGGGATTGTGGCAGTATCAGTGTTATGGGACCAGTGTGTTGATTCAGAACCTTTAACTGTAAGTATGTTGTGGTGTTTTTTCTTTGTGGCTTATTATGATCAGCGTTCACACAAGTAACAGTAGCTATTTCAGTAACCAGGTGTGGTGGTGGGTTTGTGTTTACACAGACATGATAACCCTCCTAACTAGCTTGCTAGCTTAATGGTGAGTTTGTGAATTTCTGAATTCTCAATCTGTTTCAAACCTATCTCAGTTCCAGTGATTAATTTTTTTGTGTAAAGCAGAGACCAGCCTTCCCCCTTCCTTTCCTCTCACAACTAACAGCAGCCCAACTTCTCTCTTAGCATGTAGCTGATAGAAGCTGCAGAATACCATTGGTTCTGATCCAGGAGTCTGACACCAAAAAGTAGAATGTGGCCCATTTTTTCCTGCATCATTGCTACACTCTGCTACACTGCTACATGTATACAGTGTGTGAGTAACATTGCCTTTTTGTTTTGAAAATAGCCAGCAGTTTGTGAAATGTAAGTTAGTCTTGTAATTTTTCCTTATATCACATCACATCAGGATCCTTGTGCCAGCATTACCAGCATATACAGTGGGTACGGAAAGTATTCAGACCCCCTTAAATTTTTCACTCTTTGTTATATTGCAGCCATATGCTAAAATCATTTAAGTTCATTTTTTTCCTCATTAATGTACACACAGCACCCCATATTGACAGAAAAACACAGTTTTTGACATTTTTGCAGATTTATTAAAAAAGAAAAACTGAAATATCACATGGTCATAAGTATTCAGACCCTTTGCTGTGACATTCATATTTAACTTAGGTGCTGTCCATTTCTTCTGATCATCCCTGAGATGGTTCTACACCTTCATTTGAGTCCAGCTGTGTTTGATTATACTGATTGGACGTGATTAGGAAAGCCACACACCTGTCTATATAAGACCCTACAGCTCACAGTGCATGTCAGAGCAAATGAGAATCATGAGGTCAAAGGAACTGCCTGAAGAGCTCAGAGACACAATTGTGGCAAGGCACAGATCTGGCCAAGGTTACAAAAAAAATTTCTGCTGCACTTAAGGTGCCTAAGAGCACAGTGGCCTCCATAATCCTTAAATGGAAGACGTTTGGGACGACCAGAACCCTTCCTAGAGCTGGCCGTCCGGCCAAACCGAGCTATCGGGGGAGAAGAGCCTTGGTGAGAGAGGTACAGAAGAACCCAAAGATGACTGTGGCTGAGAGGATCTGCAAGGAGGAATGGCAGAGGATCCCCAAATGCAGGTGTGAAAAACTTGTTGCATCATTCCCAAAAAGACTCATGGCTGTATTAGCTCAAAAGGGTGCTTCTACTAAATACTGAGCAAAGGGTCTGAATACTTATGACCATGTGATATTTCAGTTTTTCTTTTTTAATAAATCTGCAAAAATGTCAAATTCTGTGTTTTTCTGTCAATATGGGGTGCTGAGTGTACATTGATGAGGAAAAAAATGAACTTAAATGATTTTAGCATATGGCTGCAATATAACAAAGAGTGAAAAATTTAAGGGGGTCTGAATACTTTCCGTCCCCACTGTACAGTATGAGGCCAGACAGACCCTTCACCAACAGCAGTCTGGCATTGTGGTTTCATCTTGTCCTACTGTGAAGTGACATTAACACTGCCACCACCACACAGCAGTGCCAGTAACACATAAAATCTTGTCAGCAAAGCTCCTTCTGCTGATTGTCGTGGTTTCTGGTTAAAATGACAGCCAGCAGGGTCATACCAGCTGTCGCTAACTAACATTAACTCCGTGACTTAAATTGATGACAGGACAAAGTGAAAGTGGCTGCTGTCAGGTTAGTCTTAAAACTAACCTTTTAATGAATGTCAACCAAACTCTTTACATACTGTTCAAGTTATGGCTTTGCTACTGTACTGTACTGCATTTTACCTACCCACTTTATATTAGATATTCTTTTGTTTGCTATAAATAAAGTGCTTTATTTTTAATGAGTGTCATTTTTAAATGTGGCAATAAATTTTGTAGTCATAGACCTGTAATGTGGCTGCATTGTGTGAACAGGTAATATGAAAAACCTGGTTCATTTAAATCCTTGAAGTTCTGGTTAAACATGCAGCCACTTGGTTTTTGGTCTAGAAGCAGTTATTGTAGTTTGGCTCGATGTTTAAGTGCTGTCAAACCTTTTTACAGTGTTTTTATGGCTGCAAAGGTGCTGGCATAGCTTAAGTGAAAATTTTTTCCGGGTCACCGCTGACCCGAACAGAACACAAGGGTTTAAGCAGAAGGCTGGAACCATATCCCCCTGTGTGTATGGAACATAGATTGATAATAGGAATTGGATACCAGACTCAAGACAAGATGGTGCTTGCTGACTTCATTGAAAATTGCTTTGTGGTTTGCTGCTTTGGTGTTGTACACACACACAGTATTTCAAATTTCATTTCTAACTATGATCTTTGGGGATCTTTATCTCACTATCTCATCTACAGCAGACATTCTAGAAATATACTGCTTACAAGAATAGTAACAACAAAGTCAGATCATGATCATATAGTTAGACGGGTAAAGGAGTTCCCACACATTTAGGCACCTGTTGGTTGGTCTCTTTGTTGAGACTGATGCATTTCCTGTTCAGATGAGTACCAGCTGTATTGAATGAAAGGTTTCACTTGCAGTATTGAGAATCCTAACTTCCTGTTTTTCATTTGTAGTTTTTCTGAGGATTATGTGCATCAGTATTAGGATAGCATTGAAAGAGAATGCTGCACTTTCTGAGAAAACATGCATTTGTTAGAAAGTGAATGAAGGCATTTGCTGTCCTATCCACTGTGAAATAACATCTGAATGGTTACAAATGTCCCCGTTTCTCCACACTCCCTCAAAAATCTCCAAACCCTGAGCTCAATATGCTGTAATGAATCCATCCTACATGTAGCTATGCAGAATGGAAGAAAGATGCTCCAGAGTTGGCAAACACACACATGCATTCATTTACTCATGAGAAGATTGACGTTTTCCAGCCCATTGAACCTCTACTGTGGGTTCACCCTTGTTTGAACTCCTAGAGGGTGTCTGGAGAAGGTAGATTGTGCTGAGCCAGATGTGTTGCCCTTCCCTCCCCCATTCTTCAGCCACTCCCTCATGTCATCCTTTGCTTTTTAAGATGCAGTAGGGGACAGGCTTTTGCCAACAGTGACATTTGCACTCAAATGCACATAGTCTGAATATGCACATTTTATCTCCTTGCTGGATATGAGCCAAAGGTGGCCTGGCCTGGGACTTGTGCTTACTCTTTCTTCACTCAGAAATTTGCACACAAACCCTCTTCGGGTGACCTGAAGCCATGCCGGAAATGTGCTTTTTCCAGTGGTGGAGATGATCATTCATGTAAAAAATTGATTTACAGATTCAACCATGGATCAACAGCTGTCACGCTATCCAGAGTTTGTGCCAAAGCTTTCTGTCTCCAGTTTTATGAAGGATGTGGAGCATGCAATGGAGCAGCCACAGCAAATTTGACTGTGAATCTCCTAAAAGTATGGTTATGTCACACAAACTACATATATTATTATTAACAGATGAAAACAAACATTGAAACTGCACATCCATTGTACATGTCTCTTATTGCGTCTTATTTTGAATGAAGCAAAGCATTTGCATTGTCTTTTGAACTCCTTTAAATGAAATAGTACTGTAAGTGCATTAGGTGTTGTCATAGATGGACCCAGTGACGGTGTCTGATTAATTTATACTTTATGAGCACAAATGAGTAATTTCTGCTTGAAAAAAAATCACCCACAATGCCAGAATTCTGTATGACTTTCCATGCAACATTAACAGTGAGGTGTTGTCACTCAGCCTGCACTAAGCACCTGTTCCATGTTTTTAATCCAAATAGCTATTTATTACTTATATTTCCAAAAACGGTGCCAGCAGTCTGTCTTAAATGTCTAATTTTACACAATTGGTAGCTGGAAATGGTTGGTCAATAAAAGCTTTCGTTAGTAGTAATGTTTTTTTAAACTATAACTAAACTGCAGCTCTGTCTGATTGTTGTTAGACTAGTGCGTGCTGTGTTCAGGTTGTAGGATAAACAGAAACCGTGATGACTGTAAACCGTCTTAACTATACAGGACCAGGAAGTTCTGTTTCCTCTTAACCCTCTGCACTAAATGATGCTGGTCATACAGTATTTGTAGCACCAGAATATACATTTTGAATAACAGTTCAGCGGTATTCACCCTACACTATAAATATCAAGAGCCATTGTTTTGTATAGTTGCCTTTTCAAGGAAGCACTGTATTTCCAGCTTGGCGCGACAGCCTTGACTCTGTCACCTGAGGCTGTTAGGCAAAGTCAAGTCATTCCTTTCTTTTAATGATTTTGAGTTTGCATTCCATGCTTTTATCACCTCCCGCCTTGATTATTGCAATGCTATATACTACGGTGTTAACCAGTCCTCCCTCTCTCGTCTTCAGATGGTTCAAAATGCTGCTGCTTGTCTTTTGACAAGTACTAGGAAATTTGAGCATATAACCCCGGTACTGGCTTCTCTCCACTGGCTTCCAGTCTGTTTTAGAATTGATTTTAAGTTATTGATTTTTGTTTTTAAGGCTCTTAATGGTTTGGCACCATCTTACCTCACTGAATTAATGCTACAAGGTCCCTCAGATCTTCAAGCCAGTTTCTTTTAGAGGTTACTAGGGTCAGATATAAACGCTGGGGTGACCGTGCTTTTACTGTTGCAGCCCCTAAATTGTGGAATAGTCTACCTTTTAATGTTAGGTCAGCTACTGACCTCAGTACTTTTAAATCATTGCTTGAAACATATTTTTTTGGCTTGGCTTTTAATACACAGTAGGGCTTGATGCATTCCTTTTAATTCCTTTTTAATTTTAATTTATTGAACCTATGTTAACTGTGTCTGTTATTGTACTGTTTTATTTTTATTTCTACTGATCTTATTTACTGTATTTTAGTCATATATTGTCATTTTATTCTGCCATGTAAAGTACTTTGGTCAGCTGGATATTGTTTTTAAAGTGCCATATAAATAAATTTGATATGATTTATATTGTCTCATAGCAAATTTTCTGTGAAGACTTGTTAGGACAAAGTCACTTCAGCTCTTGACCTTGAGAGACATTCTCAGACTTTGTCTCTTTGTATCGTCTTGCTCATCAGTCTCCCAGCACTGTATGTTAAATACAGGCAGGATGTTACTTCACTTCATTTGTCCTTTTCCATTGACTGACTATGGAGAAAATATGAGGATTCCACTACACACAGTATGATACAAACCTTACAATCCAGGCCACACTAAATTCCAAGTTGTTGAAGGTCTCGTTGTTTTTGTGTTGATATTGTCATGTGTCACTTTCAAGGACAGCATGTGGTTTTGTTACACATTCTATTAGGTGTCTTTCACTTAGTGTTAGTAAAGGCCTGGTTGAAACCCGTTTGCCAGCACTGCTCCCTGCCTGCTGTACATAGACACGGTTGAAATTTTCCCACCTGTCAGTGTGTGTATGACTCATTCTCCAGCGATTCTGATGGCTACTGTACATCACAGCTACAGCGGAAGATGAGTAATTTCAGATTGAATGGCAATTAATAGATGCCAGGCAATTAGCATGTTTCTGAATGCATTTTCAAGGTAACGTCGGCAGCTTACAGGGTGCGCTAGAAGAACACCCTAACCACGAAGAAAGCACAAGATATGTTGTGTTTACATGCTGGAGTTTTGGCTTTGTTGGTTTAAAAAAAACAAACACACACTTCAAGCTGCTGTCGGACAAGTTTGCAAATATGATATGCTTAGTGATTATTGAGTATTCAGTGGTTTGAAGCTAATGTAATCACAGTGTGAAAACACAGCTGATATGAGAGCCAGATAAAATAGACTTGTGGTTGCTTATATATCTTGTGTAAACTCTGGCTACAGAACACTGGAGTAGGGCACTCAATGGTCCCTGTGTGTGTTTCCATGTCACATACATCAGCGCACCTAAAAGACAGCTGTACCGTCCATTTGTTAACATGCTGACAAGAATTGAAAATATTGACTGTGCTACATAAAGTGTGCTGTACAGTTTTGCTCTACTTTTTTTGCTTTTGTTTTACTTTCTTAAGTCACTTTTTGTTCTTTTTCCTTTAGTTTATTCCCTTCGGCAACATTGAAGCATCGGCACAATAATGATGCTTTCCTTCTTTAGGCTGTTAGATGTTGTTTGGATTCACAATTCCTTTTCTAAGGGGTAAATTTATTTTTATTTTTTTGCGACTTCCCTCAGGATTATTTCTGGCATTTT
>NW_018128081.1:678100-685595 GCF_001952655.1 Monopterus albus | reverse complement strand
TTTTTTTTTTTTTTTTATTTAAACAGTAAACCACTGAAGAACAAAGTCTATATGTGTGTCTCCCCTCTGGGTTCCACTCTGTCATATTCATGTGCTTCCCATTTTAACGGACAGCTCTGCTGTCACCATGGAAACGGGTAGCTTTTAGACAGGGCTGTGGATGAAAGAGGCTGTTAATGTCCCCTCCACTCACAAATGTGTTTTGTTTTCTTTGTTTGTTTGTTTGTTTTATACTCCATAAATGTTTGCCCTCCATTATACTGATTGGTGCTTGTGCAGGTGTATCACTATCAGGGTGTTTTCACATTGTTCTGCTGAAGGGGGCAGGTGTCTGTTTGCTCCCCTGGAATCTAAGATTAAAACTTGGAAATGCCACAAATCTGACAGCCAGTCACTGTTCACTGTGCAAATAACTGCATATTTCAGGAGTGCAGTGCCAAACCTGACACCTCTGGTCTCAGAGCAGCCAGAACCAACTTTTCAGCAACCTGGAGTGGGAACAAAAGTTGACAGCCAATATGTCAGTGCGCACAGTATTTGGATGTAAACTGAACTCCTTTTTACTATTCGTTTACTTTTTATCTTAGTTTATATGAGGCGTGCTGCTGTTGGAGTATTAAGTTTGGCTCTCTGGTAGTAGCCTAACTGAGTGCTAATGGTTAGCCAGCTGCTAAAAACACAGTTTTCTGTTAGCTTTTCATTAACCAGATTACATTTTGGATCAACTGTCACATACTATCAGACTCTCAGCCAGACTGTAAACACTTAAGCACAGGCTCCTGGTTGGTGTAGCACTAGAAAACTAGTTGTAGATGGTCACTGGAAAATAATTCAAATTTTGCTTTTTGATGCAGTATATCTTTAGATCTTCTCCTCAATTCCAGGGTTTTCTAAATTGTACAGTATCACATTTAGCATCTTTATGGTTATGATGTAGTCCTGACTAAATAACTTAAACTACTTTAAAAGGGTGCTAAGGTCCATGGACCCCCAGAGTCTGGTTGCATAGATAATGTATAGATTACTGTGTAAGGTCATTATATTATGTTAAATTAAGCATCTTAACTGTTCAACAATATATTTTAGGGCTAAATCAACCTACTGCAGTCATATGGTCAAACAACTCACAATGGGTCATCATGGGCCTCTATTATATTATGTGTTATTTCTTTGGGGTCAGTGGAAAATTCCATTGCTGCTCTCGATTGATGTTTCCTGAAAAACATGTTTATTTTTTAAGGAGTCTGCACAAATCTCCCTCCTCTCTGTCTGGCCATACCACCTCCTGGGGTGATTGACAGATACACTGACTGACTGGCTCGTCTGCCGACTGTCTGGAGGTGTGGATAGTTTTCTAAATGGATGGGTGAATGCTTGGCCGGATTGATTACCTGTCTGGCTAGCCATTTTTTAAATCTGAACCATGTCTGCTGGCAGATTTTGTAAATGGGCTTCCTGGCTAATTGAATTAATTATATTCATTGTCCTTGTGTAAATGACTGCCTGCTGACAACTCATCTGTGTGGCTGGCAGAAAACGGAAAGCCCAGCTCTGTTTGACAAAATGAGGAAAAAGAGGAGGGAAGGAAAGGGAAGGAGAGAGTGTGGATAAAGAAGTTGAAGTGCAGAGAAAGGGAGAAGTTATAATGAGTTATGTGGGCGTGATGGTGAAGTGTCTGCTCTCATCAGCACTCGGTCTGTGCTGTCCACATGGTGTTTTGGCAAGTGTATGTGCCCAAGAGGTCCAGAAGGGAGACACAAAGTATGTACAGTGTGTGTGTGTGTGTGTGTGTGTGTGTGTGTGTGTGTGTGTGTGTGTGTGGACCTTGCGTGATGTGGGGGTGAAGTCTGCTCATGTGCCAGACGGCGTGGACTGTGCCAGACTGATCAAACCAAAGTAAGCCAGTGCACCTGGCGCCATAAAACATTTCAAGCCACAATACAACATGCAGTACGATGGAACATCCACAACAAAGTGTGAGACCTCAGCTTTATTACAGCCACTTATTTCTTTCCAGTCAGGCCGCTTAATTCTCTTCATACTTAAAACTTGGACCAATATGTTACTGTGTGCTGCAGCACAGGGAATGCATGTCTGGGCTACTACACCAGGCTATGGAGCAGAACGATAAAGCCTGCCCAGCCAACTCTGTTCTTCAGCAAGAGTACGTTTCTTAAATTTTGACGTACGCTAGCTTCATCAGAACCAGCATTTTCATTTTCCTTAGTTCTGCTGGTTTTGTTGGCCACTACTGACACTTTACCATCCTTTAACCAGTTGATGCCTAAAATAGTTGAACACCAGTAATAACGCTCACCTGGACTTCTGCAGCTGTAAAGTGATTGTTTGTATTTGAAGCGTTTGAACTCAAATTAAGAAGGCCACCATTAATCAAAAGAAAGTAGCTTGTTTAGGTTTTAAGTGATACCGACCTATATTTAAAACATATGAATGATGAATTTAAGATAATCCTATTAGTGTCTTTATCAGCTGCTGAATAAGGGTCACATTTAATATGTATTGTTACCTCTTGCCCTGGAGGGACCATGTGATCAGTGGCCATGAGTAGCCAGGACACCTAATACTCCACTGAACCTGCAGCAGACAGAGGCTTGATCAACATTATTTTGGGCATACAGTAACAGACAAGGGATTAGATTGCACTGTTAAATAATTCAGTGGCATGTTTTGTGATGGGGGCTGGGCTTTATTTGGCAGCTGAATGCTTGTACTGTATGTGTCAGGAGAAAAGCTAGTTAATGTTGAAAGTTGATATCGTTCCTGTCTGACTTGCAGATGTCATGTGACACACTTTTATAACATGCTGTGTGATTGTTGTCTTTCCCCTGTCAATGAGTTTAATTTAACAGATAGTTTTTCCCTTCTCTTTTCAGAGACGAAGCGAAAGCGGATGAAATAGACAGTAACCTGACATCCTCCACCAGAGAAGGTGGGTAAATGATTCACACACTCTTATAAAAACAGTTATTCAGTGTAGTCGTGATTGTGTAAGAGCACACACTAAGCTGCTGCGGAGGCACATCAGCCAAGCAGCAATGCTGTGGTTTAGATGATTACAAAAGGGATTAGCCTGCACTTGTATTAAGCTCAAAACTTTGTCCTTTGGAGGCTCATAAACTGCTTGTCCTCTGGGCTTGTACATAGAAATGCTGAACCTGAATTCTCAGACTAATGCCTGGGATGTGGGCAGGAGGAAGGCCTCCCTCACTTTTTATGTTTGATATATGTTTGCACTAACAGTGCCATCTGAATTGATATATTGCTTATAGTCTTGGTGGAAAGAGCAATAAGCATTATGGCCTGACAACTCTACTATAGCCAGCTTTTCTTGAGGACAAGTCTGGCTCTGAGAATAAAGCATTTTTATAAAAGTGAAAAGGGTCCTGCACTGTAAATACCATGTGTTACAGATAAATGAAATATGATTACCATTCTGCACTACAGAAAAGAGGGCAAAATGCAACCATAAGTTTAATCAAACTAAAATGTGCTTTTACGGAAATTCTATGGGGACCTATTCATAAAGACACATTGCTCCATAGCGATACTGGCAATCAAACTCCACAGGAAACCTTAAATCGGGAACCTGAATGAAGAAATAGATCCTGTTTTTTCTGGCATTTTATGGGTTGCACTGTAGATTATTAGCAAATACATTGATGTTAGCTGTGAAAATATAATTGTCAACTGATCATTTTAGTTGCCAAACTTGTTTTTACACTTCCTTTATAAAGGGTTGGTTTGTCTGTTTGCTAAGAGAATGACTTCTCCTTCAGCATGGGTTGTTTCAGACTCGGACAGAAGGAAAGGCAATATCATTGTGACACTTATTTGGGGGCTTTAAATGCATAGTGTTTGCTTTAATTATGAATCACAAATAGCCTTGACACTACAGCACTTTCTTTGGAGCAAGAGGAATGTTTCAGTTGAGGCTGAAATAGGACAGTGGGCTTGCTGGGGCGTTTGTCAGTTTCTGTCACTGGGAACAAATCGTGGAACCACAGAAGTGTAATGGGACAGCAGGTTCTTGATCAATTCTGACAGGTTGACTAGCAGGGCAATATAAAAATCCCCAGTCACACAAATCTGAGACATGTGGAGAGAAACTGCAGTTTATGTTTATTAGAAAATGGATTTTGTGATTCTTGTTCCAGGGAGGTTTTTTTTTGTTTTTTGCATTTCCTTCACAATCACTGCTTTTTTTTTTTTTATGTGGACTTCTTGTAACTGCCATTACAAAGGGAAATACCTTTTGTTTCAGATATATACTTATGCACGATCAGCACATTCTTCACAAAATAACCATACATACTATGGGAAAGAGGAAAGTTAAAGTTTCCCGTAATTCAGTCCAGGCCATACAGATAAATGGTTGTGAAAGAGGAACTGAGCAAACAGGAAAATTCCCTGCATAGATTTTCCTTCCTTGTCTGGTATTAAAACTGAAGGTAAAGACAAGAAAGCTTCAAGCCGTTTTTGATTCTGTAAGGCTCAGTAGAGGGCCTAAGCAGTAAACGTATACACACTGAATAAAGAGTGTATAATATGGAGTGGTTTTCCAGTGCATGGAAAAAGATGCACGTGCGAACATGCATTCAACCTGCATCGTCTTGTCATAAGCTAGTACCTTGTACACCCACCTTCCTCACACATTGCTGCTAAACCACTGAACTCCACAGGAGTACACAGTAAAAGTACCAAGTGATGTTACATTTCAGGTCTCTCTCTGCACGTTCCCGTGCTTGCTTACTCCTTCACTCTCAGATCTCTCTTGTGCTTTCACTTTTTTTTCTAGTCACTACTTTAGTAGATTAGATTCCGATCCAATTTGCTGAGCTGGGTTGAACGCTGGCTTTGAAGCCGGGTCATGCCGCCATTCACTGTGGATTTCACACTACTAATTAACACGTCATAGGAAGGAAAACCATGGGTTTAATTGGTTGCATTATTTATGTCTGCCTTCCATTCAGCTGACTGATCTGCTTCTGGGACTTTCCTGTTGCAGCTTCATTGCGGGACATATACAGTATGTTCAGCTTGTTTGGAGTGGAAGCCTGCTGGGTGTTTTTCATTTCCACCTTGGGTTCTTGAGAGACAAGAAATGGTAAACGGCTGGATAAATAAAACACACACTAAACTGCAAGCTGACTGTCACAGGTTATTGTTGGAGGCTTGAATTTGCATACACAGTAGCATCATTTACATGAGAGTTATCATATCTTTGTGTAAGTTAGATTGCACTGTTGTGTCTTTGTTTTTCCCCGCTCTGGTTTGCCTTGACCTCCTTTCTTGTTGAAAGCACAGTTGTTATTCATACTTAGTCATGAGCAAAAATATTGGCACCACTGCCTTTCTGTCAGATAATGTACTGCTTCTCCCAGAACATTGTTGCAATCACAAATTCTTCTGGTATTCTCATGTTTATTTCTTTTGTCTGCATTGGAACAACACAAAAAAAGCAGAGAAAAAAGCAAAATCTGATCCATTCCACACAGAATTCCTAAAATGAACTGAACAGATCTTCTGACACCTTTTCAAAATCTTCAGAAATAGTTTATATCAAGCATGTGATGCTCCTTTAATTTTTAATGAAACTCACCTGTAGCAGTCAACAGGTGCTGGCAGTATTGAAATCACTTGCAGCCAGTTAAAATGGAGAAAACTTGACTCAACCTTTGTGTCGCATGGACCACACTGAACTTGGAGAAAAGGAAGGGTTTTATGTTGACCGGCTACTGTATTGTACAGGGTGGGCCACAGAAAAGTAGCCCATGAGAGCGTGGCACTGGTATTGGAGGCGGACTACTTTTCCATGGCCCACCCCGTAGCTTGCCTTGCACACAAGATTCTGGGATGTAGCTTGCACAGAAATTAAGGGCAATGTTAAGAATTGACATTTGACACCAGATTTTCTGATCCTCTGGTCAAAGTGTTGCTCTGAATTGTTGCTTTTTCCATGAACAGTTGCCTTAACATACCAGAATACAATGCAGCTACTGTACATTTTGAGTGACATCATTCATATGCTCACCAGTGTTCACACTGAACACACACACACACTTAAAAAGCTTTAAAACTGTTCTCAGTTTAAAGTGACTCTGCTGTTGTGTTGCAAATGACAAATTAAAGATAACAATGTACATGAGCGACTTCTCTTTAGACAACTCCTAAAGGCATTAGTTTCACTGGACTTTTATTGTCATATGGTCTATTTCTGGGAAGTCCTTTGATGGTTGTTAGCCCTGCCTATCAGCTTTATTGTTGAACTGCTACCTGAGGTTAACCACTGCTTGGCTGGAGATTCAGGCAAGTGCTAGTGTTTGAGAACTTCTTTTAGCTGCAGGTCATAGTTCACCTAGTAGTAATGAAGCTGCAGCACCACATGTACACAGATAACCCCATTACAGTGTAACTTTAACCCTAATCAGTAAAAGAAAGCTAGCACTGCCCCCTTGTGGTACACTTTTGTATTTAATTGTAATAGAATTGTAGTTGAATTCCTCCAGAATCAATGCAGTTATTGTAGGAACAGTAAGCAGGCTGTTTTTGTTTTGAGCATCACATATGTATGAATTTATGACTTGTGTGACATGAGGAATGAAAACCAAGACTGAAAATAGTCGACAGACTGTGCAGGGACGTGCAGTGTGATTATCATGTGCGCACTGCAGCACAGTGTCTCTTTTGTTGTCATTTTGCACCAAGTCAAATGAGGTTTGTGTGTGAAAAGAACAGACTGTGTTTCTTTTTACAGTATGAATCTCAAGTACTTGTCTTAATTAGAATCTAAAACGGGCGTTTTAAAGCCTTGAAGTTATGTAGTGGTTTTAGTCCCCACCAGATCACCTTCATGCAACATCTTCTGTTTACATGAATGTAATGTCTGGTTACATTTTTTTTTTTTCAACCTAGCAGGGTTATGCTATTCCCACTGACATTTACTGTAATCAGAGCCACATATCATGGTACTGTACATTTTAGGCCTGCTGTGATTACAGAGTGTGCGACTACCCTCCATGGCTGGGGAGGTAAATTGCTACCTACCTATCTACTGCCTTTTGCCTCAATAAAGCCTTTTATAGAGTGTAACTGCCATTTGAGACCACATCTCTGTGTTTGGCCACATTTAGAAACACCTCAGTCCAAAAGAGAAACTGGTTCAGAAACTTAGGAGTTTTGTTCAGCAAAGGCTTGAGGAAATGTTTCTTTGTCATGCTTTTTACTGACTGTGAAAGATTCACATACAGAACATAGAGTACAGTGCAGCTGCACAATGTGAAGGCAGAGGAGGGAGTTCTATTTAAATGTGCATTTTAAATAAAAGTTTTGTTTTGTCCAAGGGCATAGGTTTGGTCTCAACAGTGGTAGGGACAAGCCTTACCTGAAGCACTGAAACTGCACCTGTTTTCTAGTCTGTCCATAATGGTGGCTGATTTTGGTGACGGTACTAGCAGTGAAGTTACTGAATGGCCTC